>NC_079191.1:447747709-447785209 GCF_029499605.1 Hyla sarda | reverse complement strand
TACATTTTATAACACTTTACATGGTAAAACATATTTACATTGGGGAAACTAGTGCAGGGGCCCCGGGGACACCAAACAAAGTGCAGGCTTTTTATAACCCAACAGCAGCCATGGAAACTATATGGTGCAAAGACACAAGAAATAAGTTCATAAAATGACCAATGAGAAACCATTTTGCATATAAATAATAGTTTAGCACCTTGTATTGTCACTGTGCATGTGAATGCTCCTCTTCTTAAAGACTGTAAGCTGTCTACACAGAACGGTGACAACCACACACCCCTCCCCCTTCTCCTCAGATATTTTGGTCCTTTTGTGACCAAAAAGTGGCCTTTTTTTTAAACCCTCTTTTTTTCATCTTTAGCAATACATTTTTTTTTAATGGAGTAAATTAGGAAAATGCTTAGTTTTTAAGGAGGATTTAAATGTAGAAAAGTTGTTTCTAACGACAGTAAAGCTTTAAGTTGTAACTCAGTCCCAGGAGCCACAAGACGTTTCCGGCAGCTTTTTATACTCCTATTTAACCAGGACTTTGTCTTATTTTAGTCATTTTCAGCCCAAAGTCTATTTAAAGTTGTAGGTTCGACCTTTATTGACACAAGGAAAGAGAAGCCCCAATAACACCTTACAAGGGCCGACAGGGTCACATGGACTAGCGGCCATCTTGATTCATGAGCCCTCACATGGCTCGGTTATTCTCACACCAGGACCATGGCTGATCATCTGTGCGGCCCCTTATCTTCATCCTTGTTGCCCGCACCTCACCCGTCTGCACATAAGCCGCTGATAACGATGGTTTTATTGACCGATCAGCTGACATATGGCGTCTTCTCATTGGTCGATGGCCTGTTACATGGGGCGATTATTGGCAATGAGTGTTTCCCTACAAATGCTAATAATGGTGTAGAAGGACCCTAAGAGTTCTGGCCCAGTGATTGGCTGAAGGGTCAGAGTATTGGATGGATAAACGGCCACATTAGGGTTCATTCACACCACGTTTTTGCAATACAGTTCCCGTATACGACTTCAATTTGAAAACCGCATGGAACCGTATTGAAAACCGTATACATTGACTCTCCATTGAAAACCGTATTCCAAACGATGCATCCGTTTTGCGTCTTGTACGGTTTTGTCCATTTTTTTTCCCGTACTCATAACTGTAGCCTACCACAGTTTTTGGTCCAGGTGAAAAACCGTATTGAAACCATATAGGTTTTTCTTTTAACATGGGAGTCAATGGGAACATTAGAGAACTGTATGTGCGTACGGTTCCATACGGTTTGCACCATACGGTTTTGGACTTTGATTGAAATTCCAAGAAAAAATACTGTGCAAACAAGTGAAACTTTATTCATAATGGAGTGAAAAGTTAAAACGTATACTTTTTTTCTTAAAAAAAACTGATGCAACCGGACATAATTTTTCAAACCGTATACAGGTTAAAAATTGTACATACGTCTTGATAAATTTTAGTCAGGTTTTGAGGAATCAGTTTTTTATCAAAAACCTGATACGGGAACTGTATTGCAAAAATGTGGTGCGAACCCAGCCTTACTCTGAGCCATTTACTTTCAGGAACAGATCCGTCTGTGTCAGCAGGATCTGGGCCCTTCCTACCGCTCCCTCAGGAGAACCCAGTACGACGCACTCAGACGCCTCCGCTCCTATTGGGTCCCCAGGTTCCTCATTCACCAGCAGAGGTGTCACCTGGTCAGGTTGGTAAACATGGGAAAAGTACAAGGATTGATTGCTCGGGTCTGTCCTGTAAGTACTGGATAAGTACAGGGATTGATTGCTCGGGTCTGTCCTGTAAGAATTAGATAAGTGCAGGGATTGATTGCTCGGGTCTGTCCTGTAAGAATTAGATAAGTACAGGGATTGATTGCTCGTGTCTGTCCTGTAACAACTGGATAAGTATATGGATTGATTGCTCGTGTCTGTCCTGTAAGAATTGGATAAGTACAGGAATTGATTGCTCGGGTCTGTCCTGTAAGTACTGGATAAGTACAGGGATTGATTGCTCGGGTCTGTCCTGAAATAATTAGATAAGTGCAGGGATTGATTGCTCGTGTCTGTCCTGTAACAACTGGATAAGTACATGGATTGATTGCTCGTGTCTGTCCTGTAACAACTGGATAAGTACATGGATTGATTGCTCGTGTCTGTCCTGTCAGAATTGGATAAGCACAGGGATTGATTGCTCGTGTCTGTTCTGTAAGAACTGGATAAGTACAGGGATTGATTGCTCGTGTCTGTCCTGTAAGTACTGGATAAGTACAGGGATTGATTGCTCGGGTCTGTCCTGTAAGAATTAGATAAGTACAGGGATGGATTGCTCGTGTCTGTCCTGTAAGAATTGGATAAGTACAGGGATTGATTGCTCGGGTATGTCCTGTAAGAACTGGATAAGTACAGGGATTGATTGATCGGGTCTGTCCTGTAAGAATTGGATAAGTACAGGGATTGATTGCTCGTGTCTGTTCTGTAAGAACTGGATAAGTACAGGGATTGATTGCTCGGCTCTGTCCTGTAAGAATTAGATAAGTACAGGGATTGATTGCTAATGTCTGATCTGTAAGAATTGGATAAGTAAAGGGATTGATTGCTCCTGTCTGTCCTGTAAGAACTGGATAAGTACATGGATTGATTGCTCGTGTCTGTCCTGTAAGAATTGGATAAGTACAGGGATTGATTGCTTGGGTCTGTCCTGTAAGAACTGGATAAGTACAGGGATTGATTGCTCGTGTCTGTCCTGTAAGAACTTGATAAGTACAGGGATTGATTGATCGGGTCTGTCCTGTAAGAACTGGATAAGTACAGGGATTGTTTGATCGGGTCTGTCCTGTAAGAACTGGATAAGTATAGGGATTGATTGCTCGGGTCTGTCCTGTAAGAATTGGATAAGTACAGGGATTGATTGCTCGTGTCTGTTCTGTAAGAACTGGATAAGTACATGGATTGATTGCTCGTGTCTGTTCTGTAAGGATTGGATAAGTACAGGGATTGATTGCTCAGGTCTGTCCTTTAAGAACTGGATAAGTACATGGATTGATTGCTCGGGTCTGTCCTGTAAAAATTAGATAAGTACAGGGATTGATTGCTCGTGTCTGTCCTTTAAGAACTGGATAAGTATAGGGATTGATTGCTTGTGTCTGTCCTGTAAGAATTGGATAAGTACAGAGATTGATTGCTCGGGTCTGTCCTGTAAAAATTGGATAAGAACAGGGATTGATTGCTCGTGTCTGTCCTGTAAGAATTGGATAAGTACAGGGATTGATTGCTCGTGTGTGTCCTGTAAGAATTGGATAAGTACAGGGATTGATTGCTCGGGTCTGTCCTGTAAGAATTGGATAAGTACAGGAACTGATTGCTCGGGTCTGTCCTGTAAGAATTGGATAAGTACAGGGATTGATTGCTTGTGTCTGTTCTGTAAGAACTGGATAAGTACAGGGATTGATTGCTCGTGTCTGTCCTGTAAGAATTGGATAAGTACAGGGATTGATTGCTCGTGTCTGTCCTGTAAGAATTGGATAAGTACAGGGATTGATTGCTCGTGTGTGTCCTGTAAGAATTGGATAAGTACAGGGATTGATTGCTCGGGTCTGTCCTGTAAGAATTGGATAAGTACAGGAACTGATTGCTCGGGTCTGTCCTGTAAGAATTGGATAAGTACAGGGATTGATTGCTTGTGTCTGTTCTGTAAGAACTGGATAAGTACAGGGATTGATTGCTCGTGTCTGTCCTGTAAGAATTGGATAAGTACAGGGATTGATTGCTCGTGTCTGTCCTGTAAGAATTAGATAAGTACAGGGATTGATTGCTTGGTTCTGTCCTGTAAGAATTGGATAAGTACAGGGATTGATTGCTCGTGTCTGTCCTGTAAGAATTAGATAAGTACAGGGATTGATTGCTTGGGTCTGTCCTGTAAGAATTGGATAAGTACAGGGATTGATTGTTTGGGTCTGTCCTATAAGAACTGGATAAGTACAGGGATTGATTGCTCGTGTCTGTCTTGTAAGAACTGGATAAGTACAGGGATTGATTGCTCGTGTCTGTCTTGTAAGAACTGGATAAGTACAGGGATTGATTGCTCGTGTCTGTCTTGTAAGAACTGGATAAGTACAGGGATTGATTGCTCGGGTCTGTCCTGTAAGAATTGGATAAGTACAGGGATTGATTGCTCGGGTCTGTCTTGTAAGAACTGGATAAGTACAGGGATTGATTGCTCGTGTCTGTCTTGTAAGAACTGGATAAGTACAGGGATTGATTGCTCGGGTCTGTCCTGTAAGAATTGGATAAGTACAGGGATTGATTGCTCGGGTCTGTCCTGTAAGAATTTGATAAATACAGGGATTGATTGCTCGGGTCTGTCCTGTAAGAACTGGATAAGTACAGGGATTGATTGCTTGGGTCTGTCCTGTAAGAACTGGATAAGTACAGGGATTGATTGCTCGTGTCTGTCTTGTAAGAACTGGATAAGTACAGGGATTGATTGCTCGGGTCTGTCCTGTAAGAATTGGATAAGTACAGGGATTGATTGCTCGGGTCTGTCCTGTAAGAATTGGATAAGTACAGGGATTGATTGCTTATGTCTGATCTGTAAAAACTGAATAAGTACAGGGATTGATTGCTCGTGTCTGTCTTGTAAGAATTGGATAAGTACAGGGATTGATTGCTTGGGTCTGTCCTGTAAGAATTGGATAAGTACAGGGATTGATTGCTTATGTCTGATCTGTAAGAATTGGATAAGTACAGAGATTGATTGCTCGTGTCTGTCCTGTAAGAATTGGATAAGTACAGGGATTGATTGCTCGTGTCTGTCCTGTAACAACTGGATAAGTACATGGATTGATTGCTCGTGTCTGTCCTGTCAGAATTGGATAAGTACAGGGATTGATTGCTCGTGTCTGTTCTGTAAGAACTGGATAAGTACAGGGATTGATTGCTCGTGTCTGTCCTGTAAGAATTGGATAAGTACAGGGATTGATTGCTCAGGTCTGTCCTTTAAGAATTGGATAAGTACAGGGATGGATTGCTCGGGTCTGCACTATATAAATGGGATATTATGATAACCCAATCCTCATTCCATTACCATTAAACTATATTATTTCAGACATACAGAACAGAAGGGGGTGACTTCAGATTCGGCATCTCCAGAGGTCGCCATTTATCCATCACCTCTCGTGGATCCAGTCATGGGTGACGCATCCACCACCCCGGGAGTGACGGACAATGATACGGTAAAGTCCTCCGGCCTCATGTATATATATATATATATATGTACCTATTGTGGGGCAGGAATCACAATGTCCATCTGTTCTAGTTATTCGGCCGTCCGGACGATCAGATTTCCGGTCCCTCTATACCAGACCGAATGATTCCAGCTCTGAGGAACGACGCACAGGCTCGGGGGACCTTCCTGCACTATCTGAACAGGTGACCACACAGAGGTGGCTCCGGGGCCCCACCTGCCAGGGGCCGTTTATGATACCAGTGTCCTTTCATATAGCAAAGAAGCCTTTAGCGCCCCATCAGGCACCAGGGCATATGTGTTACTGCTACCTCTGCCCCTGTTATAGATGGTCCCTGTGAACAATAAAGCATAAGGTCAATGACCCAACCGGACGGTCTGTGTCAGTCCTCACAACATGAACCAGACAGATCAGGATGAACAGAGTTATAGAACCCTCCAGATATGGCGGTGACAGCAGTTATCAGATATGGCGGTGACAGTAGTTATCAGATATAGCGGTGACAGTATTTGTCAGATATGGCGGTGACAGCAGTTATCAGGCGGTGACGTAGTTATCGGATATGGCGGTGACGGTAGTGATCGGATATGGCGGTGACGGTAGTGATCTGATATTGCGGTGACGGTAGTGATCGGATATGGCGGTGACGGTAGTGATCGGATATTGCGGTGACGGTAGTGATCGGATATGGCGGGGACGGTAGTGATCTTATATGGCGGTGACGGTAGTGATCGGATATGGCGGTGACGGTAGTTATCAGGCGGTGACAGTAGTTATCAGATATGGCGGTGACGGTAGTTATCGGATATGGCGGTGACGGTAGTTATCGGATATGGGGGTGACGGTAGTTATCGGATATGGCGGTGACGGTAGTTATCGGATATGGCGGTGACAGTAGTTATCAGATATGATGGTGACGGTAGTTATCAGATATGGCGGTGACGGTAGTGATCGGATATGGCGGTGACGGTAGTGATCGGATATTGCGGTGACGGTAGTGATCGGATATGGCGGGGACGGTAGTGATCTGATATGGCGGTGACGGTAGTGATCGGATATGGCGGTGACGGTAGTTATCAGGCGGTGACAGTAGTTATCAGATATGGCGGTGACGGTAGTTATCGGATATGGCGGTGACGGTAGTTATCGGATATGGGGGTGACGGTAGTTATCGGATATGGCGGTGACGGTAGTTATCGGATATGGCGGTGACAGTAGTTATCAGATATGATGGTGACGGTAGTTATCAGATATGGCGGTGACGGTAGTTATCAGATATGATGGTGACGGTAGTTATCAGATATGGCGGTGACGGTAGTTATCAGATATAGCGGTGACGGTATTTATCAGATATGGCGGTGACGGAGTTATCAGATATGATGGTGACGGTAGTTATCAGATATGGCGGTGACGGTAGTTATCAGATATGATGGTGACGGTAGTTATCAGATATGGCGGTGACGGTAGTTATCAGATATGATGGTGACGGTAGTTATCAGATATGATGGTGACGGTAGTTATCAGATATGGCGGTGACGGTAGTTATCAGATATGATGGTGACGGTAGTTATCAGATATGGCGGTGACGGTAGTTATCAGATATGGCGGTGACAGTAGTTATCAGATATGATGGTGACGGTAGTTATCAGATATGGCGGTGACGGTAGTTATCAAATATGATGGTGACGGTAGTTATCAGATATGGCGGTGACGGTAGTTATCAGGCGGTGACAGTAGTTATCAGATATGGCGGTGACAGTAGTTATCAGATATGGCGGTGACGGTAGTTATCAGATATGGCGGTGACGGTAGTTATCAGATATGGCGGTGACGGTAGTTATCAGATATGGCGGTGACGGTAGTTATCAGATATGGCGGTGACAGTAGTTATCAGATATGGCGGTGACAGTAGTTATCAAATATAGTAGTGACGGTAGTTATCAGATATGGCGGTGACAGTAGTTATCAAATATAGTAGTGACGGTAGTTATCAGATATGGCGGTGACGGTAGTTATCAGATATGGCGGTGACAGTATTTATCAGATATGGCGGTGACAGTAGTTATCAGATATAGTAGTGACGTAGTTATCAGATATGGCGGTGACAGTAGTTATCAGGCGGTGACAGTAGTTATCAGGCGGTATAGACTCATTACGTATAATCCATCTACAGGTTCGAGCAGCCAAAGACAACGCAGATTTTCCTTCTGTGGCAAGAACTGAGTGAATATGGAGAAAGGGGGACAGAGTGGGACCATGGTGGTCCCAGTCAGCAGCTGGTCCCCGATGTCTGTCCAGAGTCCTCCATGACACCAGCAGGTACGGTCTATGGGGCCCATTTATATATATATATCGTACAGGTCCGGATTACAGCCGAAAAGATCAGGAACAAATCCTATAAGGTGATTATAGAGAAGTCTGGATCCGATTTTCACCCGGTGCCCCCGATCATTAAGGGGGGGGGGGAGATACTTTTGGGCGCCGGTGATCACATGATTACTCACTTTCCCTTTATTTAATGTTACAACTTGTGTAAAGCATCTTAAAGGGCGTAAAGACTTTTGGGATCAGTGACAAATGAAGGTCACATGACCTCACCCAGGACGTTCTCCTCCCCCAGGTGACAGCTGGACGCATCATGGACGCCGGGACCTGGGGGGCCCAGATTTATCATTGGGAGGGACACAGCTGGAGGATCTACGGACCGCGTACCACTCGGCTCTGGCCGCTCTGCGCGACCCCTGGATACGGTTCCTGAAGTACGATATCACAATGTTCCTGAAGTAAGTGATGAAGCCCAAAAAATAAATCAATAAAAACATGAGAATAAAGGTAACAAAAAATAAAAAACCCAACGTCTCACTACGACATAAACCACATAAGATGCATAAAGGCATGTAGGACTACAAGTCCCAGCACATCTCCCCCTCCCCAGCTGGTAGATTATCTGTGATCTCCGCTTCACCGCGCTGCATCCTGACAACAGGCCGGGGCCCCCAGGGACAGAAGGGTTAATGTGGCTGATGTAATTCACATATAACCCTCGAAGGACACCCGAGATGTTAGGTGAGATTACATCTTGTTATTCAAGGCGCAGATTGGGACTGAACACTGCGCAGAACCCTCAGCTCCGAGAAGTCATCACACCCAGAGATGCTGCCCCTACAGGCCCACGGGGCAACGGCCACAAACCCCGGCGTCAGGAGGGTGACATGGGGGTAAGAGACTGACTGCACCCCCGTGGGCTTAGTAATTCTAGACTCGGGGGGAGATAGCTTCTCCCTTCACTGACACATTGTGACAAATCCTCAGCTGTGATAGTCTCATAATAATGACGCTGTTACTTGGTAATTACAGGTTCTGCTTTCCAAATTCTCAGGAATCGGGATCCTCAGCAAATAAAGGGAGAAAACCGAGACAGAAAAGGTAAAACGGAAACGCGGCCCGTAAGTGTGAATAGAGGCCGACGACCTGCACTGCGTCTGGGGGGCCGGGACACTCACACTGGATGGGGGGGGGGGGGGGGTCCTGCAGTATATTGTGGCCCTGCGGGGGGCCCTGTTTACAAAAATGCTGCTTCTTTCTTACAAAAACAGCACCACTCCTGTCCACAGGTCATGTCTGGTATTGCACCTCGGCTCTATTGAAAGGAACTAAGCTGCAAAACATTCAGTGGACAGGATTGGCGCAGTTTTTTCTATCCTGGACAACCCCATTAAAGGGGAACTCCACTGGAAAACTATTTTTTTTTATCAACTGGTGCCAGAAAGTTAAACAGGTTTGTAAATGAATGTATAAAATGGAGAGGTTCTTGTCTGACCATCCGAATGACCTGGGCTGCCCAATCCGACACTTATACCCACAGTGTCTACAACATAAATAACCATAACAAATATTGGGCCTCAAGGTCAAAGATATAAAGTCCACAAAGGTATTAAAATAATTAATTCAATACAAATATATCCTAAAATACTTGGAGCTTCCAGGGCCCTTGTAGGTCACCAGAACAATGTACTAACATTGATAAATAAGTTAAAACATATTAATATTACTTGTTGAGACCAATAAAATATAACATACAGTTTATCTAATAATAATAATAATAATTTTATTTATATAGCGCCTACAGATTCCGCAGCGCTTAACTAATAATTACAACTAAACGAGAATGGTTTATATGAATTCTAGGCACTTGTCCCTCTAGATGGACTTCAATGGGGAAATATATTGTTATAATGTTCGCCAATCTGAACATTAGTTACTGTAAGTGCTCGTTGTGATGACAGTGGAACAAAGTCTTGGATGATTTAGGACAGTGATGGAGCAATAATGGAGCCAGTTAGTAGTCATTATAGTTGCATCTTCTAGTCGGGTCTGTGGCGCTTGTAGTCTTTATAGCAGTTAGGATTATGCAATGATCGGTATTAGCAGCAATGAAAATGACAGATGCGACACGCACTGAGTGTATGTATAAGCTCTCCGGTCCCCACCGGTCCCTCGGGTTACAGATACTGCGATCTCCTGGTGCAAAAAGGTCTCTAGTTGTTATACATCCGATGCGAACACACCGCTGGAGACTCTGCCTTCTCCTAAATCGCGGTGCGGTACAGCCGTGGGCAAGGAGGTTGGGGACTGCAGCAGTTCAAACTGCATCCACAGGTGCGGTCCCCTGCAGCGTCCTCGTGGTAAATTGCGCGCGCTGCACAGGGAAGGTGATTGACAGGTATCTGTCTTTGATGTTGTGAAGTCAGAAGGTGACTGATAAACGAATGGTCTCAGGAATAGGTGCTGGGGGGTCGCTGGACGCGTTTCAGGACCTTCTCAGTCCTTTCTTCAGCAGCCGTTATGTATCTCTAGGTGACCTCCCCTCCTGTCTGACCCTCTCTCCGGGGGTAGCTGCCCTCACTGCAGTCACCTCGGCCCCCGGTAATCACGTCCTCTCCTACCGGTAACCAGACTCCAAACTAAGCTCAGCCCCGTCCTCCTGGAGGGAGTATCTGTAACCCGAGGGACCGGTGGGGACCGGAGAGCTTATACATACACTCAGTGCGTGTCGCATCTGTCATTTTCATTGCTGCTAATACCGATCATTGCATAATCCTAACTGCTATAAAGACTACAAGCGCCACAGACCCGACTAGAAGATGCAACTATAATGACTACTAACTGGCTCCATTATTGCTCCATCACTGTCCTAAATCATCCAAGACTTTGTTCCACTGTCATCACAACGAGCACTTACAGTAACTAATGTTCAGATTGGCGAACATTATAACAATATATTTCCCCATTGAAGTCCATCTAGAGGGACAAGGGCCTAGAATTCATATAAACCATTCTCGTTTAGTTGTAATTATTAGATACACTGTATGTTATATTTTATTGGTCTCAACTAGAGATGAGCGAACTTACAGTAAATTCGATTCGTCACAAACTTCTCGGCTCGGCAGTTGATGACTTATCCTGCGTAAATTAGTTCAGCTTTCCGGTGCTCCCGTGGGCTGGAAAAGGTGGATACAGTCCTAGGAGACTCTTTCCTAGGACTGTATCCACCTTTTCCAGCCCACCGGAGCACCGGAAAGCTGAACTAATTTATGCAGGAAAAGTCATCAACTGCCGAGCCGAGAAGTTCGTGACGAATCGAATTTACTGTAAGTTCGCTCATCTCTAGTCTCAACAAGTAATATTAATATGTTTTTACTTATTTATCAATGCTAGTACATTGTTCCTGGTGACTTACAAGGGCCCTGGAAGTTCCAGGTATTTTAGGATATATTTGTATTGAATTAATTATTTTAATAAATTTGTGGACTTATATCTTTGACCTTGAGCCCCAATATTTTTTATGGTTAGGTATGTAAATTACTTCTAATCTTAATCCTTCCAGTACTTATCAGCGGCTGTATACTACAGAGCAAGTTCTTTCCTTTTTGAATTTCCTTTCTCTATGATTACAGTGCTCTCTGCTGACACCTCTGTCCATTTTAGGAACTGTCCAGAGTAGAAGCAAATCCCCATAGAAAACCTCTCCTGCTCTGGACAGTTCCTGACATGGACAGAGGTGTCAGCAGAGAGCACTGTGGTCGGACAGAAAGGAAATTCAAAAAGAAAAAAATTTCCTGTGGATCATACAGCAGCGGATAAGTACTGGAAGGATTAAGATTTTTAAATAGAAGTAATTTAAAAAAAAAAAAATGTTTTCCAGGGGAGCACCCCTTTAAGGTGACATAATTCAGACACCTTACAGACGTTTCTGGTCCTTGATATATGAAGTCCCGATGACCATTGCTCCAAAGCGGAGCCCATACTGTCCACCCCGCTGACCATGGCGGCCATTACTGTGAAGAATCGTCGGTCACATGACGTCTTTACATGCATCCACCTGACTTGCATAGACTCAGAATGGAGGCCAACATGTAAGGAGGTGCTGCTGGTCTTTGTAGTTCGGGGACCACATATCCAGTCTCCCCAATACATTACACTCTATGGTCTGGCCCGGCTGGGGTTGTCACCATTATACTAAAAATGGCCGGTATTTACCCAACCAATCCTCCAACTCCCAGAATGTTGCATCAAATACTATACCAGTGTTTCCCAACCAGAGCACCTCCAGCTGTTGCAAAACTACAACTCCCAGCATGCCCGGACAGCCGTTGGCTGTCTGGGCATGCTGGGAGTTGTAGTTTTGCAACAGCTGGAGGCACCGCTGGTTGGAAAACACTGACCTATACTATATACTACTATATAGTCCAACATGCTGGGAGTTGTATTTTTGCAACAGCTGGAGACACCCCTGGTTGAGAAACACTGACCAATACTATACACTACTATATAGTCCAACATGCTGGGAGTTGTATTTTTGCAACAGCTGGAGACACCCCTGGTTGGGAAACACTGACCTATACTATACACTACTATATAGTCCAACATGCTGGGAGTTGTATTTTTGCAACAGCTGGAGGCACCGCTGGTTGGAAAACACTGACCTATACTATATACTACTATATAGTCCAACATGCTGGGAGTTGTAGTTCTGCAGCAGTTCTGATTGGGAAACACTGACCTATACTATATACTACTATATAGTCCAACATGCTGGGAGTTGTAGTTCTGCAACAGCTGGAGGCACCCCTGGTTGGGAAACGCTGATCTATACTATATACTACAACATGCTGGGAGTTGTAGTTCTGCAGCAGCTGGAGGGACCCTTAGTTGGAAAATACTGACATATACTACTATATAGTCCAACATGCTGGGAGTTGTAGTTTTGGTTTGGGGCAGCTGCTGAGCCACAGGCTGTATCAGGGCATGCTGGGAGTTGTAGTTAGTAACTAACTGCAACTCCTGAATTTAATTTATAAAAAAAAGCAATAAAAAAAGTCCCATCAAAACAAAAATGGTTCTGTTAAAAAATGACATCATACAGGCCGCGTATAAGGAGAAATAAAAGTTATAGGGGTAAGAATAGGACAAAATTTCCCCCCGCATATGTGTATCCTGTGATGTCACGCATATATAATTAATTATGCAAATTAGCATGGCCGGTATTTTTTGGCAATAAAGGTGGTGACCCTAGGCCCGGCTCGCCCCAGGGTTAGGCTGCAGATCATCTCTGGTTCACGTTATTTTCTTATCTTCTCCAGGTTAAGCAAAGAAAACAGACAGTGGGGTCCACACTATGGGGGCGGCAAGAAGGTCAAGAGAAGGAAAGACCCTGTGATGGTTTCCAGTCTTGTTCCAGGACATCCGGCTCACGATCCCAGCATCCCCCTGGAGATGCTCCAGTACAGAGCGGTCTACAAGGCCTACAAGAAGCTGGTCCAGGAGACCGAGGAGCCCCAGACCCTGAGAGTCCTGGAGACGCTCCATTCACTGCAGAGCAATAGTGATGACTGGAAGGTGCCGGGACTGGTCCAGAAGGTTCTAGAACTGGACCCAATACAGACCCCACAACTGACCGGTCTGAGGAAACATCTGACCGCTGAACTGTCCAGGGGGGTGATCAGCAGCTCCTCCATCACTCAGCTCACCAGGGTCCTGGCCTCACTCCTGGCCGCCTCCTTTACCAAGTTCTGGGGGGAGTTGTCCGGCCGCCTGAAGGATTACGGAGTGGAGCCACCAGGAAATGAGGGTTGGGCGAGACTGGAGCCGATTCTTCTAGCGCTAAGCACCAAAATGGCTGTGAAGCGTCTTCACGGTCGGAAGGACGAGGTGTATCATCCAGCGCAGCTGCAGCCGACTGAGGAGGACGGAGACGCCTTCAACCAGACACTGGACATGGCGGCTCGGGGATGGCCCACCCCAGAAGTCCTGCACTTCCTGAAGTATCTCCAGACACATGGTCTTCAGGAGGGGCTCCCCCTACTGGAGAACAACCTGCTGTGCTGCCTGGAGCTGAGGAAGTATAAGAACGCCCATCACGCCATGCCCGACCGCGGCCTCCTGAAGAGGAAGGTCCACGTCATCAAGGAAAGATTTCTCCTATCACATGGGAATCCGGTGCTGCAGGTAAGAAGCTCTAACAATGTCCGCCTGCAGGTAAGGGACCCCAATAATGTCCGCCTGCAGGTAAGGGACCCCAATAATGTCCGCCTGCAGGTAAGGGACCCCAATAATGTCCGCCTGCAGGTAAGAAGCTCTAACAATCTCCGTTTCCAGGTAAGGGACCCCAATAATGTCCGCCTGCAGGTAAGGGACCCCAATAATGTCCGCCTCTGGGTAAGACGCTCCAACAATGTCCGCCTCCAGGTAAGGGACCCCAATAATGTTCGCCTGCAGGTAAGAAGCTCTAACAATGTCCGCCTGCAGGTAAGGGACCCCAATAATGTCCGCCTCAGGGTAAGACGCTCCAACAATGTCCGCCTCCAGGTAAGGGACCCCAATAATGTCCGCCTCTGGGTAAGATGCTCCAACAATGTCCGCCTCCAGGTAAGGGGCCCCAACAATGTCCGCCTGCAGGTAAGGGACCCCAATAATGTCCGCCTCAGGGTAAGACGCTCCAACAATGTCCGCCTCCAGGTAAGGGACCCCAATAATGTCCGCCTCAGAGTAAGACGCTCCAACAATGTCCGCCTGCAGGTAAGGGACCCCAATAATGTCCACCTGCAGGTAAGGGACCCCAATAATGTCCGCCTCAGGGTAAGACGCTCCAACAATGTCCGCCTGCAGGTAAGGGACCCCAATAATGTCCGCCTGCAGGTAAGGGACCCCAATAATGTCCGCCTGGAGGTAAGGGACCCCAATAATGTCCGCCTCTGGGTTAGAAGCTCCAACAATGTCCGCCTGCAGGTAAGGGACCCCAATAATGTCCGCCTCAGGGTAAGACGCTCCAACAATGTCCGCCTGCAGGTAAGGGACCCCAATAATGTCCGCCTCAGAGTAAGACGCTCCAACAATGTCCGCCTCCAGGTAAGGGACCCCAATAATGTCCGCCTCTGGGTAAGACGCTCCAACAATGTCCGCCTGCAGGTAAGGGACCCCAATAATGTCCGCCTGCAGGTAAGGGACCCCAATAATGTCCGCCTCAGGGTAAGACGCTCCAACAATGTCCGCCTGCAGGTAAGGGACCCCAATAATGTCCGCCTGCAGGTAAGGGACCCCAATAATGTCCGCCTCAGGGTAAGACGCTCCAACAATGTCCGCCTCCAGGTAAGGGACCCCAATAATGTCCGCCTCTGGGTAAGATGCTCCAACAATGTCCGCCTCCAGGTAAGGGGCCCCAACAATGTCCGCCTGCAGGTAAGGGACCCCAATAATGTCCGCCTCAGGGTAAGACGCTCCAACAATGTCCGTCTCCAGGTAAGGGACCCCAATAATGTCCGCCTCTGGGTAAGACGCTCCAACAATGTCCGCCTCCAGGTAAGGGGCCCCAACAATGTCCGCCTGCAGGTAAGGGACCCCAATAATGTCCGCCTCTGGGTAAGAAGCTCTAACAATGTCCGCCTCCAGGTAAGGGGCCCCAATAATGTCCGCCTGCAGGTAAGAAGCTCTAACAATGTCTGCCTGCAGGTAAGGGACCCCAACAATGTCCTCCTGCAGGTAAGAAGCTCTAACAATGTCTGCCTGCAGGTAAGGGACCCCAACAATGTCCTCCTGCAGGTAAGAAGCTCTAACAATGTCCGCCTGCAGGTAAGGGACCCCAACAATGTCCGCCTGCAGGTAAGAAGCTCTAACAATGTCTGCCTGCAGGTAAGGGACCCCAACAATGTCCTCCTGCAGGTAAGAGGCCCCAACAATGTCCACCTACAGGTAAGAAGCTTTAACAATGTCCGCCTCAGGATAAGGGGCCCCAACAATGTCCAGGTAAGAGGATGGGAATTATGTGTCTCCATGGTAACAGACTACACACATACCCTGTGTAGTCTGATCCAGCAGTCATACTCCCCTGAGGGTCTATTCACACGGCGGAATTTCCAATTGCGGAATTCCCCCTCAAATGAAAGCCCAATACACTTCTATGGGATTCCGCACTCCCGTTGACACTTCGGAATTTCCGCTTGCGGAAGTCTATTGGGCTTTCATTTGAGGGGGAATTCCGCAGTTGGTAATTCCGCCATGTGAATAGACCCTCGGTCTGCTCCTCGTCTCTTGATAATACACATTTACCAGGTTACTAAGAAGTACGGAAAGGATGGAAGAAAGTGACTGCACAATCCGACTACACAGGGTGTGTGCGTAGTCTGTAACCATGGAGACACAATGCATTTGGAAACTCCTCAGACACTTTCACTTTTTGTTTGTCCTTGTGATGAAAAAAAAATCGACTTTTCCCATCATTCTGTGCGGATTTTTGGCCATTCTTCTCTGCAGATCCTCAGGTTGGATGGGGACGGATGGTGAAGCCATTTTTAGGTCTCTCCAGAGATGTTCTATTGGGTTCTTAGTCACTTCTCTTACCAAGACCCTTCTCCCCCGATTCCTTAGTTTGGGGGGCGGCAGCTCTAGGCAGGGTCCTGTGAGAATTATGGAGACCACTGAGCTCTTGAAAGAAATGTCTTTGTCCCTTCTCCATGGTTGGCCTACAGAGGCGCTGTATATTGTCCCTTCTCCATGGTTGGCCTACAGAGGCGCTGTATATTGTCCCTTCTCCATGGTTGGCCTACAGAGGAGCTGTATATTGTCCCTTCTCCATGGTTGGCCTACAGAGGCGCTGTATATTGTCCCTTCTCCATGGTTGGCCTACAGAGGAGCTGTATATTGTCCCTTCTCCATGGTTGGCCTACAGAGGCGCTGTATATTGTCCCTTCTCCATGGTTGGCCTACAGAGGCGCTGTATATTGTCCCTTCTCCATGGTTGGCCTACAGAGGCGCTGTATATTGTCCCTTCTCCATGGTTGGCCTACAGAGGCGCTGTATATTGTCCCTTCTCCATGGTTGGCCTACAGAGGCGCTGTATATTGTCCCTTCTCCATGGTTGGCCTACAGAGGAGCTGTATATTGTCCCTTCTCCATGGTTGGCCTACAGAGGCGCTGTATATTGTCCCTTCTCCATGGTTGGCCTACAGAGGCGCTGTATATTGTCCCTTCTCCATGGTTGGCCTACAGAGGCGCTGTATATTGTCCCTTCTCCATGGTTGGCCTACAGAGGCGCTGTATATTGTCCCTTTTCCATGGTTGGCCTACAGAGGCGCTGTATATTGTCCCTTCTCCATGGTTGGCCTACAGAGGCGCTGTATATTGTCCCTTTTCCATGGTTGGCCTACAGAGGTGCTGTATATTGTCCCTTCTCCATGGTTGGCCTACAGAGGCGCTGTATATTGTCCCTTCTCCATGGTTGGCCTACAGAGGCGCTGTATATTGTCCCTTCTCCATGGTTGGCCTACAGAGGCGCTGTATATGTCCCTTCTCCATGGTTGGCCTACAGAGGCGCTGTATATTGTCCCTTCTCCATGGTTGGCCTACAGAGGCGCTGTATATTGTCCCTTTTCCATGGTTGGCCTACAGAGGCGCTGTATATTGTCCCTTCTCCATGGTTGGCCTACAGAGGTGCTGTATATTGTCCCTTCTCCATGGTTGGCCTACAGAGGTGCTGTATATTGTCCCTTCTCCATGGTTGGCCTACAGAGGAGCTGTATATTGTCCCTTCTCCATGGTTGGCCTACAGAGGCGCTGTATATTGTCCCTTCTCCATGGTTGGCCTACAGAGGCGCTGTATATTGTCCCTTCTCCATGGTTGGCCTACAGAGGCGCTGTATATTGTCCCTTCTCCATGGTTGGCCTACAGAGGCGCTGTATATTGTCCCTTCTCCATGGTTGGCCTACAGAGGTGCTGTATATTGTCCCTTCTCCATGGTTGGCCTACAGAGGCGCTGTATATTGTCCCTTCTCCATGGTTGGCCTACAGAGGTGCTGTATATTGTCCCTTCTCCATGGTTGGCCTACAGAGGCGCTGTATATTGTCCCTTCTCCATGGTTGGCCTACAGAGGTGCTGTATATTGTCCCTTCTCCATGGTTGGCCTACAGAGGCGCTGTATATTGTCCCTTCTCCATGGTTGGCCTACAGAGGTGCTGTATATTGTCCCTTCTCCATGGTTGGCCTACAGAGAAGCTGTATATAGAGACGGACAGGAAACTTGTTCTGGTGGGAACTTTATTGCAAAACCGAGGTGTGAACCCGACCTTAGTGGTGCAGGATCTATTGTCATCATTATAGTCTGATCTTATAACTCCACAAAAACCTACAAATTCACTGACTGCAGGGAACCCCAATATACCACCCCCAAATATCTCCACCTCCAATATACCACCCCAAATATCTCCACCCCCAATATACCACCCCAAATATCTCCACCCCCAATATACCACCCCAAATATCTCCACCTCCAATATACCACCCCCAAATATATCCACCCCCAAATATCTCCACCTCCAATATACCACCCCAAATATCTCCACCCCCAATATACCACCCCAAATATCTCCACCCCCAATATACCACCCCAAATATCTCCACCCCAATATACCACCACCAAATATCTCCATCCTAATATACCACCCCCAAATATCTCCACCCCGATATACCACCCCCAAATATCTCAATCCTAATATACCACCCTCAAATATCTCCACCCCAATATACCACCCCCAAATATCTCAATCCTAATATACCACCCCCAAATATCTCCACCCCAATATACCACCCCCAAATATCTCCACCCCCAATATACCACCCCAAATATCTCCACCCCCAATATACCACCCCAAATATCTCCACCTCCAATATACCACCCCCAAATATATCCACCCCCAAATATCTCCACCTCCAATATACCACCCCAAATATCTCCACCCCCAATATACCACCCCAAATATCTCCACCCCAATATACCACCCCAAATATCTCCACCCCAATATACCACCACCAAATATCTCCATCCTATTATACCACCCCCAAATATCTCCACCCCGATATACCACCCTCAAATATCTCAATCCTAATATACCACCCTCAAATATCTCCACCCCAATATACCACCCCCAAATATCTCAATCCTAATATACCACCCCCAAATATCTCCACCCCAATATACCACCCCCAAATATCTCCACCCCGATATACCACCCCCAAATATCTCCACCCCAATATACCACTCCCAAATATCTCCACCCCCAAATATCTCAATCCTAATATACCACCCTCAAATATCTCCACCCCAATATACCACCCCCAAATATCTCAATCCTAATATACCACCCTCAAATATCTCCACCCCAATATACCACCCCCAAATATCTCCACCCCGATATACCACCCCCAAATATCTCAATCCTAATATACCACCCCCAAATATCTCCACCCCGATATACCACCCCCAAATATCTCCACCCCAATATACCACCCCCAAATATCTCCACCCCAATATACCACCCCCAAATATCTCCCTGAGGTCCAGGATATTCGGCCTCTCCACAGCTCTATAGATCAGATCTTATCTTCTTAAAGGGGTACTCCACTGGAAAACATTTTTTTTTTATAAATCAACTGGTGCCAGAAAGTTAAACAGATTTGTAAATTACTTCTATTTAAAAGGTGTTATCTTTCCAGTACTTATCAGCTGCTGTATGTTCCAGAGGAAGTTCTTTTCTTTTTGAATTTCCTTTCTGTCTGACCACAGTGCTCTCTGCTGACACCTCTGTCCAATTTAGGAACTGTAAAGAGTAAAAGCAAATCCCCAACACAAACCTCTCCTGCTCTGGACAGTTCCTATAATCTACAGAGGTGTCAGCAGAGAGCACTGTGGTCAGACAGAAAGGAAATTCAAAAAGAAAAGAACTTCCTCTGGATCATACAGCAGCTGATAAGTACTGGAAGGATAAAACATTTTAAATAGAAGTAATTTACAAATCTGTTTAACTTTCTGGCACCAGTTGATTTATTAAAAAATGTTTTCCAGTGGAGTACCCCTTTAATTTATTTCAAATCAACTGGCTCCAGAAAGTTCTACAGATTTGTAAATTACTTCTGTATAAAAATCTTAATCCTTCCAGTACTTATCAGCTGCTGTATAATCAGCAGGAAGTTGTGTAGTTCTTTCCAGTCTGACCACAGTGCTCTCTGCTGACACCTCTGTCCGTGTCCGGAACTGTCCAGAGCAGGAGAGGTTTGCTATGGGGATTTGTTCCTACTCTGGACAGTTCCGGATACGGACAGAGGTGTCAGCAGAGAGCACTGTGGTCAGACTGGAAAGAACTACACAGCTTCATGTGGTGCATACAGCAGCTGATAAGTACTGGAAGGATTAAGATTTTTAAATAGAAGTAATTTACAAATCTGTAGACCTTTCTGTATCCAGTTGATATGAAATATTTTTTTCCCACCGGAGTACCCCTTTAAGACACTTAAGTGTGACATGGGCACAGAGGTATTGGGGCACCTACAGTCACAGCTGTTTTTTAGGTTTTGTGTGGCGTTAGGGTCAGTATTTATGTCAAATATGGGACTACAGCAGGACTATGGTGGTGGAGACAGTCATACCGTAGTCCCTCAGCTTTATGCTCCAACCACATGTCTCTACTGTAGACACCGGAGACCCTCATTGTGAGATATAAGGTAACACTACAACCCCCATCAGGATTACACAGGATACAGAAGTCCCTGATTCGTGCACTAACATTATGTTGTTGTTTCCAGTTGTCCCCAGAACTCCTGGAGGTGGCGCTGCAGGACACGGAGGCGGCGGCGCACACCGACCTGCCCTCCATCACACTATTCCACCATCTCCATGACCGGCTGACTGACTCCTTACTGCCCTTCTGGGCCGGATTTCGGAAAGCGTGGGCGTCGCGGTCCCCAGCTAGTGCTCAGAGAGTCCCGCGTAAGTGCAGATATAGGAGATTCATGATCACAGCAGGTTATCACTGTAACAGAAGGATCAGTCATCGTGATCCGTGATTCTGGCGTCTGATCGATGATGTCATAATCACGAGGTGAAGATCAGCGCCCGGAGTTAACCCTTGGTGTCAGCGGGGGATATGTCTGACCTTTAACATTTCCCTTCCCCCTTAGGAGTAGTGTTGAGCTCGAATATTCGAAATGCAAATTTTTTACCGCGAATATCGGCACTTTGCAAATACTTAGAATATAGCGATATAGTCGTAATGACGAATATTAGCAAAATCACGAAGTGCCGATATTCGCGGATATTTCGAATATTCGCGCTCAACACTACTCCTAAGGGGGAAGGGGTGTGAGGCGCGAATATTTCGTAGATGCGAATATGCAAATATTCACGAATATCGGCACTTCTTTTAGGTAAAAGCTATAAACGCGCATGCGCACTATGCAAATTACATTACCAATTTTCGCATGAAAAAAAAAACACGAACGAATATAGCAAATATGCGAATTTTGCGAACATAGGACGTCGCAAAATATCGCGAATTCCAATATGGCCCCCGCCGCTCATCACTACTTAGGAGCTTGGCTTTGTGACACGTTATTCCAGTCTTGTAAATAAATTATATTCTTTATATAATGCAGTGTTTCCCAACCAGGGTGCCTCCAGCTGTTGCAAAACTACAACTCCCAGCATGCCCGGACAGCCGAAGGCTGTCCGGGCATGCTGGGAGTTGTAGTTTTGCAACAACTGGAGGCACCCTGGTTGGGAAACACTGATATAATGTATAGCTCTTCCATTTTCCAATATTTTTGTTTTCGTATCTGGCTGACACCCCTCTCATCCCGCCTGGATCGCCACTTTAATCATGTACTTAAAGGGGTACTCCACTGAAAAACTTTTTATTTATTTTAAATCAACTGGTGCCAGAAAGTTAAACAGATTTGTAAATTAAAAACAGAAAATGTGCCCGGACCTTCCAGGATAGTGTAAATAGTTATATATATATATATATAATGTATATATGTGTGTGTGTATATATATATATATTATAGATACTGTATAATAATATATAAAATAGATTACTGGGTCGTGCTTCAATAATAATTTGATTGTTTTATTAAAATATCATTATATATAATGTAATACGTTCCTCCTCACAAGGCCCGTGAGAGAAGAACATGTAGGCCATCTTACAATATAAATAGATCAGTCACTGATGGTGTAGCCTAACAAAGTCCTGATGGCAGGTGGCGGTCCTAGATGGCACTGATGGTGTAGCCTAACAAAGACCTGACGGCGTGACAACCACCACCGCCGCCTGCCGTCAGGACTTTGCTAGGCTACACCATCAGTGCCATCTAGGACCGCCGCCTGCCGTCAGGACTTTGCTAGGCTACACCATCAGTACCATCTAGGACCGCCGCCTGCCGTCAGGACTTTGCTAGGCTACACCATCAGTGCCATCTAGGACCGCCGCCTGCCGTCAGGACTTTGCTAAACTACACCATCAGTACCATCTAGGACCGCCGCCTGCCGTCAGGACTTTGCTAGACTACACCATCAGTACCATCTAGGACCGCCGCCTGCTGTCAGGACTTTGCTAGGCTACACCATCAGTGCCATCTAGGACCGCCGCCTGCCGTCAGGACTTTGCTAGGCTACACCATCAGTGCCATCTAGGACCGCCGCCTGCTGTCAGGACTTTGCTAGGCTACACCATCAGTGCCATCTAGGACCGCCGCCTGCCGTCAGGACTTTGCTAGGCTACACCATCAGTACCATCTAGGACCGCCGCCTGCCGTCAGGACTTTGCTAGGCTACACCATCAGTGCCATCTAGGACCGTCGCCTGCCGTCAGGACTTTGCTAAACTACACCATCAGTACCATCTAGGACCGCCGCCTGCCGTCAGGACTTTGCTAGACTACACCATCAGTACCATCTAGGACCGCCGCCTGCCGTCAGGACTTTGCTAGGCTACACCATCAGTACCATCTAGGACCGCCGCCTGCCGTCAGGACTTTGCTAGGCTACACCATCAGTACCATCTAGGACCGCCGCCTGCCGTCAGGACTTTGCTAGGCTACACCATCAGTACCATCTAGGACCGCCGCCTGCCGTCAGGACTTTGCTAGGCTACACCATCAGTGCCATCTAGGACCGCCGCCTGCCGTCAGGACTTTGCTAGACTACACCATCAGTGCCATCTAGGACCGCCGCCTGCCGTCAGGACTTTGCTAGACTACACCATCAGTACCATCTAGGACCGCCGCCTGCCGTCAGGACTTTGCTAGGCTACACCATCAGTACCATCTAGGACCGCCGCCTGCCGTCAGGACTTTGCTAGACTACACCATCAGTGCCATCTAGGACCGCCGCCTGCCGTCAGGACTTTGCTAGACTACACCATCAGTACCATCTAGGACCGCCGCCTGCCGTCAGGACTTTGCTAGACTACACCATCAGTGCCATCTAGGACCGCCGCCTGCCGTCAGGACTTTGCTAGACTACACCATCAGTACCATCTAGGACCGCCGCCTGCCGTCAGGACTTTGCTAGACTACACCATCAGTACCATCTAGGACCGCCGCCTACCGTCAGGACTTTGCTAGACTACACCATCAGTGCCATCTAGGACCGCCGCCTGCCGTCAGGACTTTGCTAGACTACACCATCAGTACCATCTAGGACCGCCGCCTGCCGTCAGGACTTTGCTAGACTACACCATCAGTACCATCTAGGACCGCCGCCTGCCGTCAGGACTTTGCTAGACTACACCATCAGTGCCATCTAGGACCGCCGCCTGCCGTCAGGACTTTGCTAGACTACACCATCAGTGCCATCTAGGACCGCCGCCTGCCGTCAGGACTTTGCTAGACTACACCATCAGTACCATCTAGGACCGCCGCCTGCCGTCAGGACTTTGCTAGACTACACCATCAGTACCATCTAGGACCGCCGCCTGCCGTCAGGACTTTGCTAGACTACACCATCAGTGCCATCTAGGACCGCCGCCTGCCGTCAGGACTTTGCTAGACTACACCATCAGTACCATCTAGGACCGCCGCCTGCCGTCAGGACTTTGCTAGACTACACCATCAGTACCATCTAGGACCGCCGCCTGCCGTCAGGACTTTGCTAGACTACACCATCAGTACCATCTAGGACCGCCGCCTGCCGTCAGGACTTTGCTAGACTACACCATCAGTGCCATCTAGGACCGCCGCCTGCCGTCAGGACTTTGCTAGACTACACCATCAGTACCATCTAGGACCGCCGCCTGCCGTCAGGACTTTGCTAGACTACACCATCAGTACCATCTAGGACCGCCGCCTGCCGTCAGGACTTTGCTAGACTACACCATCAGTGCCATCTAGGACCGCCGCCTGCCGTCAGGACTTTGCTAGACTACACCATCAGTGCCATCTAGGACCGCCGCCTGCCGTCAGGACTTTGCTAGACTACACCATCAGTACCATCTAGGACCGCCGCCTGCCGTCAGGACTTTGCTAGACTACACCATCAGTGCCATCTAGGACCGCCGCCTGCCGTCAGGACTTTGCTAGACTACACCATCAGTACCATCTAGGACCGCCGCCTGCCGTCAGGACTTTGCTAGACTACACCATCAGTACCATCTAGGACCGCCGCCTGCCGTCAGGACTTTGCTAGACTACACCATCAGTACCATCTAGGACCGCCGCCTGCCGTCAGGACTTTGCTAGACTACACCATCAGTACCATCTAGGACCGCCGCCTGCCGTCAGGACTTTG
The DNA here is from genome assembly GCF_029499605.1 of Hyla sarda. Classification (NCBI taxonomy): domain Eukaryota; kingdom Metazoa; phylum Chordata; class Amphibia; order Anura; family Hylidae; genus Hyla; species Hyla sarda. The sequence continues at coordinate 447,760,845 of NC_079191.1, read as the reverse complement.
CTAGACTACACCATCAGTACCATCTAGGACCGCCGCCTGCCGTCAGGACTTTGCTAGACTACACCATCAGTACCATCTAGGACCGCCGCCTGCCGTCAGGACTTTGCTAGACTACACCATCAGTGCCATCTAGGACCGCCGCCTGCCGTCAGGACTTTGCTAGACTACACCATCAGTACCATCTAGGACCGCCGCCTGCCGTCAGGACTTTGCTAGACTACACCATCAGTACCATCTAGGACCGCCGCCTGCCGTCAGGACTTTGCTAGACTACACCATCAGTGCCATCTAGGACCGCCGCCTGCCGTCAGGACTTTGCTAGACTACACCATCAGTACCATCTAGGACCGCCGCCTGCCGTCAGGACTTTGCTAGACTACACCATCAGTGCCATCTAGGACCGCCGCCTGCCGTCAGGACTTTGCTAGACTACACCATCAGTGCCATCTAGGACCGCCGCCTGCCGTCAGGACTTTGCTAGACTACACCATCAGTACCATCTAGGACCGCCGCCTGCCGTCAGGACTTTGCTAGACTACACCATCAGTGCCATCTAGGACCGCCGCCTGCCGTCAGGACTTTGCTAGACTACACCATCAGTACCATCTAGGACCGCCGCCTGCCGTCAGGACTTTGCTAGACTACACCATCAGTACCATCTAGGACCGCCGCCTGCCGTCAGGACTTTGCTAGACTACACCATCAGTACCATCTAGGACCGCCGCCTGCCGTCAGGACTTTGCTAGGCTACACCATCAGTACCATCTAGGACCGCCGCCTGCCGTCAGGACTTTGCTAGGCTACACCATCAGTGCCATCTAGGACCGCCGCCTGCCGTCAGGACTTTGCTAGGCTACACCATCAGTGCCATCTAGGACCGCCGCCTGCCGTCAGGACTTTGCTAGGCTACACCATCAGTGCCATCTAGGACCGCCGCCTGCCGTCAGGACTTTGCTAGGCTACACCATCAGTGCCATCTAGGACCGCCGCCTGCCGTCAGGACTTTGCTAGGCTACACCATCAGTGCCATCTAGGACCGCCGCCTGCCGTCAGGACTTTGCTAGGCTACACCATCAGTGCCATCTAGGACCGCCGCCTGCCGTCAGGACTTTGCTAGGCTACACCATCAGTGCCATCTAGGACCGCCGCCTGCCGTCAGGACTTTGCTAGGCTACACCATCAGTGCCATCTAGGACCGCCGCCTGCCGTCAGGACTTTGTTAGGCTACACCATCAGTACCAACTAGGACCGCCGCCTGCCGTCAGGACTTTGCTAGACTACACCATCAGTACCATCTAGGACCGCCGCCTGCCGTCAGGACTTTGCTAGACTACACCATCAGTACCATCTAGGACCGCCGCCTGCCGTCAGGACTTTGCTAGACTACACCATCAGTACCATCTAGGACCGCCGCCTGCCGTCAGGACTTTGCTAGACTACACCATCAGTACCATCTAGGACCGCCGCCTGCCGTCAGGACTTTGCTAGACTACACCATCAGTGCCATCTAGGACCGCCGCCTGCCGTCAGGACTTTGCTAGACTACACCATCAGTACCATCTAGGACCGCCGCCTGCCGTCAGGACTTTGCTAGACTACACCATCAGTACCATCTAGGACCGCCGCCTGCCGTCAGGACTTTGCTAGACTACACCATCAGTGCCATCTAGGACCGCCGCCTGCCGTCAGGACTTTGCTAGACTACACCATCAGTACCATCTAGGACCGCCGCCTGCCGTCAGGACTTTGCTAGACTACACCATCAGTACCATCTAGGACCGCCGCCTGCCGTCAGGACTTTGCTAGACTACACCATCAGTACCATCTAGGACCGCCGCCTGCCGTCAGGACTTTGCTAGACTACACCATCAGTACCATCTAGGACCGCCGCCTGCCGTCAGGACTTTGCTAGACTACACCATCAGTACCATCTAGGACCGCCGCCTGCCGTCAGGACTTTGCTAGACTACACCATCAGTACCATCTAGGACCGCCGCCTGCCGTCAGGACTTTGCTAGACTACACCATCAGTGCCATCTAGGACCGCCGCCTGCCGTCAGGACTTTGCTAGACTACACCATCAGTACCATCTAGGACGCCGCCTGCCGTCAGGACTTTGCTAGACTACACCATCAGTACCATCTAGGACCGCCGCCTGCCGTCAGGACTTTGCTAGACTACACCATCAGTACCATCTAGGACCGCCGCCTGCCGTCAGGACTTTGCTAGACTACACCATCAGTGCCATCTAGGACCGCCGCCTGCCGTCAGGACTTTGCTAGACTACACCATCAGTACCATCTAGGACCGCCGCCTGCCGTCAGGACTTTGCTAGACTACACCATCAGTACCATCTAGGACCGCCGCCTGCCGTCAGGACTTTGCTAGGCTACACCATCTGTGCCATCTAGGACCGCCGCCTGCCGTCAGGACTTTGCTAGGCTACACCATCAGTACCATCTAGGACCGCCGCCTGCCGTCAGGACTTTGCTAGGCTACACCATCAGTGCCATCTAGGACCGCCGCCTGCCGTCAGGACTTTGCTAGGCTACACCATCAGTGCCATCTAGGACCGCCGCCTGCCGTCAGGACTTTGTTAGGCTACACCATCAGTACCATCTAGGACCGCCGCCTGCCGTCAGGACTTTGCTAGGCTACACCATCAGTACCATCTAGGACCGCCGCCTGCCGTCAGGACTTTGCTAGGCTACACCATCAGTGCCATCTAGGACCGCCGCCTGCCGTCAGGACTTTACTAGGCTACACCATCAGTACCATCTAGGACCGCCGCCTTCCGTCAGGACTTTGCTAGGCTACACCATCAGTGCCATCTAGGACCGCCGCCTGCCGTCAGGACTTTGCTAGGCTACACCATCAGTGCCATCTAGGACCGCCGCCTGCCGTCAGGACTTTGCTAGGCTACACCATCAGTGCCATCTAGGACCGCCGCCTGCCGTCAGGACTTTGCTAGGCTACACCATAAGTGCCATCTAGGACCGCCGCCTGCCGTCAGGACTTTGCTAGGCTACACCATCCGTGCCATCTAGGACCGCCGCCTGCCGTCAGGACTTTGCTAGGCTACACCATCAGTGCCATCTAGGACCGCCGCCTGCCGTCAGGACTTTGCTAGGCTACACCATCAGTACCATCTAGGACCGCCGCCTGCCGTCAGGACTTTGCTAGGCTACACCATCAGTGCCATCTAGGACCGCCGCCTGCCGTCAGGACTTTACTAGGCTACACCATCAGTACCATCTAGGACCGCCGCCTGCCGTCAGGACTTTGCTAGGCTACACCATCAGTGCCATCTAGGACCGCCGCCTGCCGTCAGGACTTTGCTAGGCTACACCATCAGTACCATCTAGGACCGCCGCCTGCCGTCAGGACTTTGCTAGGCTACACCATCCGTGCCATCTAGGACCGCCGCCTGCCGTCAGGACTTTGCTAGGCTACACCATCAGTGCCATCTAGGACCGCCGCCTGCCGTCAGGACTTTGCTAGGCTACACCATCAGTACCATCTAGGACCGCCGCCTGCCGTCAGGACTTTGCTAGGCTACACCATCAGTACCATCTAGGACCGCCGCCTGCCGTCAGGACTTTGCTAGGCTACACCATCAGTGCCATCTAGGACCGCCGCCTGCCGTCAGGACTTTGCTAGGCTACACCATCAGTGCCATCTAGGACCGCCGCCTGCCGTCAGGACTTTGTTAGGCTACACCATCAGTACCATCTAGGACCGCCGCCTGCTGTCAGGACTTTGCTAGGCTACACCATCAGTACCATCTAGGACCGCCGCCTGCCGTCAGGACTTTGCTAGGCTACACCATCAGTGCCATCTAGGACCGCCGCCTGCCGTCAGGACTTTGCTAGGCTACACCATCAGTACCATCTAGGACCGCCGCCTGCCGTCAGGACTTTGCTAGGCTACACCATCAGTACCATCTAGGACCGCCGCCTGCCGTCAGGACTTTGCTAGGCTACACCATCAGCCCCATCTAGGACCGCCGCCTGCCGTCAGGACTTTGCTAGGCTACACCATCAGTACCATCTAGGACCGCCGCCTGCCGTCAGGACTTTGCTAGGCTACACCATCAGTACCATCTAGGACCGCCGCCTGCCGTCAGGACTTTGCTAGGCTACACCATCAGCCCCATCTAGGACCGCCGCCTGCCGTCAGGACTTTGCTAGGCTACACCATCAGTACCATCTAGGACCGCCGCCTGCTGTCAGGACTTTGCTAGGCTACACCATCAGTACCATCTAGGATCGCCGCCTGCCGTCAGGACTTTGCTAGGCTACACCATCAGTACCATCTAGGACCGCCGCCTGCCGTCAGGACTTTGCTAGGCTACACCATCAGCCCCATCTAGGACCGCCGCCTGCCGTCAGGACTTTGCTAGGCTACACCATCAGTACCATCTAGGACCGCCGCCTGCCGTCAGGACTTTGCTAGGCTACACCATCAGTACCATCTAGGACCGCCGCCTGCCGTCAGGACTTTGCTAGGCTACACCATCAGTACCATCTAGGACCGCCGCCTGCCGTCAGGACTTTGCTAGGCTACACCATCAGCCCCATCTAGGACCGCCGCCTGCCGTCAGGATTTTGCTAGGCTACACCATCAGTACCATCTAGGACCGCCGCCTGCCGTCAGGACTTTGCTAGACTACACCATCAGTACCATCTAGGACCGCCGCCTGCTGTCAGGACTTTGCTAGGCTACACCATCAGTGCCATCTAGGACCGCCGCCTGCTGTCAGGACTTTGCTAGACTACACCATCAGTGCCATCTAGGACCGCCGCCTGCTGTCAGGACTTTGCTAGACTACACCATCAGTACCATCTAGGACCGCCGCCTGCCGTCAGGACTTTGCTAGGCTACACCATCAGTACCATCTAGGACCGCCGCCTGCCGTCAGGACTTTGCTAGGCTACACCATCAGTGCCATCTAGGACCGCCGCCTGCCGTCAGGACTTTGCTAGGCTACACCATCAGTGCCATCTAGGACCGCCGCCTGCCGTCAGGACTTTGTTAGGCTACACCATCAGTACCATCTAGGACCGCCGCCTGCTGTCAGGACTTTGCTAGGCTACACCATCAGTACCATCTAGGACCGCCGCCTGCCGTCAGGACTTTGCTAGGCTACACCATCAGTGCCATCTAGGACCGCCGCCTGCCGTCAGGACTTTACTAGGCTACACCTTCAGTACCATCTAGGACCGCCGCCTTCCGTCAGGACTTTGCTAGGCTACACCATCAGTGCCATCTAGGACCGCCGCCTGCCGTCAGGACTTTGCTAGGCTACACCATCAGTGCCATCTAGGACCGCCGCCTGCCGTCAGGACTTTGCTAGGCTACACCATCAGTGCCATCTAGGACCGCCGCCTGCCGTCAGGACTTTGCTAGGCTACACCATCAGTGCCATCTAGGACCGCCGCCTGCCGTCAGGACTTTGCTAGGCTACACCATCCGTGCCATCTAGGACCGCCGCCTGCCGTCAGGACTTTGCTAGGCTACACCATCAGTGCCATCTAGGACCGCCGCCTGCCGTCAGGACTTTGCTAGGCTACACCATCAGTACCATCTAGGACCGCCGCCTGCCGTCAGGACTTTGCTAGGCTACACCATCAGTGCCATCTAGGACCGCCGCCTGCCGTCAGGACTTTGCTAGGCTACACCATCAGTGCCATCTAGGACCGCCGCCTGCCGTCAGGACTTTGTTAGGCTACACCATCAGTACCATCTAGGACCGCCGCCTGCTGTCAGGACTTTGCTAGGCTACACCATCAGTACCATCTAGGACCGCCGCCTGCCGTCAGGACTTTGCTAGGCTACACCATCAGTGCCATCTAGGACCGCCGCCTGCCGTCAGGACTTTACTAGGCTACACCATCAGTACCATCTAGGACCGCCGCCTTCCGTCAGGACTTTGCTAGGCTACACCATCAGTGCCATCTAGGACCGCCGCCTGCCGTCAGGACTTTGCTAGGCTACACCATCAGTGCCATCTAGGACCGCCGCCTGCCGTCAGGACTTTGCTAGGCTACACCATCCGTGCCATCTAGGACCGCCGCCTGCCGTCAGGACTTTGCTAGGCTACACCATCAGTGCCATCTAGGACCGCCGCCTGCCGTCAGGACTTTGCTAGGCTACACCATCAGTGCCATCTAGGACCGCCGCCTGCCGTCAGGACTTTGTTAGGCTACACCATCAGTACCATCTAGGACCGCCGCCTGCTGTCAGGACTTTGCTAGGCTACACCATCAGTACCATCTAGGACCGCCGCCTGCCGTCAGGACTTTGCTAGGCTACACCATCAGTGCCATCTAGGACCGCCGCCTGCCGTCAGGACTTTACTAGGCTACACCATCAGTACCATCTAGGACCGCCGCCTTCCGTCAGGACTTTGCTAGGCTACACCATCAGTGCCATCTAGGACCGCCTCCTGCCGTCAGGACTTTGCTAGGCTACACCATCAGTGCCATCTAGGACCGCCGCCTGCCGTCAGGACTTTGCTAGGCTACACCATCAGTGCCATCTAGGACCGCCGCCTGCCGTCAGGACTTTGCTAGGCTACACCATCAGTGCCATCTAGGACCGCCGCCTGCCTTCAGGACTTTGCTAGGCTACACCATCAGTACCATCTAGGACCGCCGCCTGCCGTCAGGACTTTGCTAGGCTACACCATCAGTACCATCTAGGACCGCCGCCTGCCGTCAGGACTTTGCTAGGCTACACCATCAGTACCATCTAGGACCGCCGCCTGCCGTCAGGACTTTGCTAGGCTACACCATCAGTGCCATCTAGGACCGCCGCCTGCCGTCAGGACTTTGCTAGGCTACACCATCAGTGCCATCTAGGACCGCCGCCTGCCGTCAGGACTTTGTTAGGCTACACCATCAGTACCATCTAGGACCGCCGCCTGCCGTCAGGACTTTGCTAGGCTACACCATCAGTACCATCTAGGACCGCCGCCTGCCGTCAGGACTTTGCTAGGCTACACCATCAGTACCATCTAGGACCGCCGCCTGCCGTCAGGACTTTACTAGGCTACACCATCAGTACCATCTAGGACCGCCGCCTTCCGTCAGGACTTTGCTAGGCTACACCATCAGTGCCATCTAGGACCGCCGCCTGCCGTCAGGACTTTGTTAGGCTACACCATCAGTACCATCTAGGACCGCCGCCTGCTGTCAGGACTTTGCTAGGCTACACCATCAGTACCATCTAGGACCGCCGCCTGCCGTCAGGACTTTGCTAGGCTACACCATCAGTGCCATCTAGGACCGCCGCCTGCCGTCAGGACTTTGCTAGGCTACACCATCAGTGCCATCTAGGACCGCCGCCTGCCTTCAGGACTTTGCTAAACTACACCATCAGTACCATCTAGGACCGCCGCCTGCCGTCAGGACTTTGCTAGGCTACACCATCAGTACCATCTAGGACCGCCGCCTGCCGTCAGGACTTTGCTAGACTACACCATCAGTGCCATCTAGGACCGCCGCCTGCCGTCAGGACTTTGCTAGGCTACACCATCAGTGCCATCTAGGACCGCCGCCTGCCGTCAGGACTTTGCTAGGCTACACCATCAGTGCCATCTAGGACCGCCGCCTGCCTTCAGGACTTTGCTAGGCTACACCATCAGTACCATCTAGGACCGCCGCCTGCCGTCAGGACTTTGCTAGGCTACACCATCAGTACCATCTAGGACCGCCGCCTGCCGTCAGGACTTTGCTAGGCTACACCATCAGTACCATCTAGGACCGCCGCCTGCCGTCAGGACTTTGCTAGGCTACACCATCAGTACCATCTAGGACCGCCGCCTGCCGTCAGGACTTTGCTAGGCTACACCATCAGTGCCATCTAGGACCGCCGCCTGCCGTCAGGACTTTGCTAGGCTACACCATCAGTACCATCTAGGACCGCCGCCTGCCGTCAGGACTTTGCTAGGCTACACCATCAGCACCATCTAGGACCGCCGCCTGCCGTCAGGACTTTGCTAGGCTACACCATCAGCCCCATCTAGGACCGCCGCCTGCCGTCAGGACTTTGCTAGGCTACACCATCAGTACCATCTAGGACCGCCGCCTGCCGTCAGGACTTTGCTAGGCTACACCATCAGTACCATCTAGGACCGCCGCCTGCCGTCAGGACTTTGCTAGGCTACACCATCAGCCCCATCTAGGACCGCCGCCTGCCGTCAGGACTTTGCTAGGCTACACCATCAGTACCATCTAGGACCGCCGCCTGCCGTCAGGACTTTGCTAGGCTACACCATCAGTACCATCTAGGATCGCCGCCTGCCGTCAGGACTTTGCTAGGCTACACCATCAGTACCATCTAGGACCGCCGCCTGCCGTCAGGACTTTGCTAGGCTACACCATCAGCCCCATCTAGGACCGCCGCCTGCCGTCAGGACTTTGCTAGGCTACACCATCAGTACCATCTAGGACCGCCGCCTGCCGTCAGGACTTTGCTAGGCTACACCATCAGTACCATCTAGGACCGCCGCCTGCCGTCAGGACTTTGCTAGGCTACACCATCAGTACCATCTAGGACCGCCGCCTGCCGTCAGGACTTTGCTAGGCTACACCATCAGCCCCATCTAGGACCGCCGCCTGCCGTCAGGATTTTGCTAGGCTACACCATCAGTACCATCTAGGACCGCCGCCTGCCGTCAGGACTTTGCTAGACTACACCATCAGTACCATCTAGGACCGCCGCCTGCTGTCAGGACTTTGCTAGGCTACACCATCAGTGCCATCTAGGACCGCCGCCTGCTGTCAGGACTTTGCTAGACTACACCATCAGTGCCATCTAGGACCGCCGCCTGCTGTCAGGACTTTGCTAGACTACACCATCAGTACCATCTAGGACCGCCGCCTGCCGTCAGGACTTTGCTAGACTACACCATCAGTACCATCTAGGACCGCCGCCTGCCGTCAGGACTTTGCTAGGCTACACCATCAGTACCATCTAGGACCGCCGCCTGCCGTCAGGACTTTGCTAGGCTACACCATCAGTACCATCTAGGACCGCCGCCTGCCGTCAGGACTTTGCTAGGCTACACCATCAGCCCCATCTAGGACCGCCGCCTGCCGTCAGGATTTTGCTAGGCTACACCATCAGTACCATCTAGGACCGCCGCCTGCCGTCAGGACTTTGCCAAACTACACCATCAGTACCATCTAGGACCGCCGCCTGCTGTCAGGACTTTGCTAGGCTACACCATCAGTGCCATCTAGGACCGCCGCCTGCTGTCAGGACTTTGCTAGACTACACCATCAGTGCCATCTAGGACCGCCGCCTGCTGTCAGGACTTTGCTAGACTACACCATCAGTACCATCTAGGACCGCCGCCTGCCGTCAGGACTTTGCTAGACTACACCATCAGTACCATCTAGGACCGCCGCCTGCTGTCAGGACTTTGCTAGACTACACCATCAGTACCATCTAGGACCGCCGCCTGCCGTCAGGACTTTGCTAGGCTACACCATCAGTGCCATCTAGGACCGCCGCCTGCCGTCAGGACTTTGTTAGGCTACACCATCAGTACCATCTAGGACCGCCGCCTGCTGTCAGGACTTTGCTAGGCTACACCATCAGTACCATCTAGGACCGCCGCCTGCCGTCAGGACTTTGCTAGGCTACACCATCAGTGCCATCTAGGACCGCCGCCTGCCGTCAGGACTTTACTAGGCTACACCTTCAGTACCATCTAGGACCGCCGCCTTCCGTCAGGACTTTGCTAGGCTACACCATCAGTGCCATCTAGGACCGCCGCCTGCCGTCAGGACTTTGCTAGGCTACACCATCAGTGCCATCTAGGACCGCCGCCTGCCGTCAGGACTTTGCTAGGCTACACCATCAGTGCCATCTAGGACCGCCGCCTGCCGTCAGGACTTTGCTAGGCTACACCATCAGTGCCATCTAGGACCGCCGCCTGCCGTCAGGACTTTGCTAGGCTACACCATCCGTGCCATCTAGGACCGCCGCCTGCCGTCAGGACTTTGCTAGGCTACACCATCAGTGCCATCTAGGACCGCCGCCTGCCGTCAGGACTTTGCTAGGCTACACCATCAGTACCATCTAGGACCGCCGCCTGCCGTCAGGACTTTGCTAGGCTACACCATCAGTGCCATCTAGGACCGCCGCCTGCCGTCAGGACTTTGCTAGGCTACACCATCAGTGCCATCTAGGACCGCCGCCTGCCGTCAGGACTTTGTTAGGCTACACCATCAGTACCATCTAGGACCGCCGCCTGCTGTCAGGACTTTGCTAGGCTACACCATCAGTACCATCTAGGACCGCCGCCTGCCGTCAGGACTTTGCTAGGCTACACCATCAGTGCCATCTAGGACCGCCGCCTGCCGTCAGGACTTTACTAGGCTACACCATCAGTACCATCTAGGACCGCCGCCTTCCGTCAGGACTTTGCTAGGCTACACCATCAGTGCCATCTAGGACCGCCGCCTGCCGTCAGGACTTTGCTAGGCTACACCATCAGTGCCATCTAGGACCGCCGCCTGCCGTCAGGACTTTGCTAGGCTACACCATCCGTGCCATCTAGGACCGCCGCCTGCCGTCAGGACTTTGCTAGGCTACACCATCAGTGCCATCTAGGACCGCCGCCTGCCGTCAGGACTTTGCTAGGCTACACCATCAGTGCCATCTAGGACCGCCGCCTGCCGTCAGGACTTTGTTAGGCTACACCATCAGTACCATCTAGGACCGCCGCCTGCTGTCAGGACTTTGCTAGGCTACACCATCAGTACCATCTAGGACCGCCGCCTGCCGTCAGGACTTTGCTAGGCTACACCATCAGTGCCATCTAGGACCGCCGCCTGCCGTCAGGACTTTACTAGGCTACACCATCAGTGCCATCTAGGACCGCCGCCTTCCGTCAGGACTTTGCTAGGCTACACCATCAGTGCCATCTAGGACCGCCTCCTGCCGTCAGGACTTTGCTAGGCTACACCATCAGTGCCATCTAGGACCGCCGCCTGCCGTCAGGACTTTGCTAGGCTACACCATCAGTGCCATCTAGGACCGCCGCCTGCCGTCAGGACTTTGCTAGGCTACACCATCAGTGCCATCTAGGACCGCCGCCTGCCTTCAGGACTTTGCTAGGCTACACCATCAGTACCATCTAGGACCGCCGCCTGCCGTCAGGACTTTGCTAGGCTACACCATCAGTACCATCTAGGACCACCGCCTGCCGTCAGGACTTTGCTAGGCTACACCATCAGTACCATCTAGGACCGCCGCCTGCCGTCAGGACTTTGCTAGGCTACACCATCAGTGCCATCTAGGACCGCCGCCTGCCGTCAGGACTTTGCTAGGCTACACCATCAGTGCCATCTAGGACCGCCGCCTGCCGTCAGGACTTTGTTAGGCTACACCATCAGTACCATCTAGGACCGCCGCCTGCCGTCAGGACTTTGCTAGGCTACACCATCAGTACCATCTAGGACCGCCGCCTGCCGTCAGGACTTTGCTAGGCTACACCATCAGTACCATCTAGGACCGCCGCCTGCCGTCAGGACTTTACTAGGCTACACCATCAGTACCATCTAGGACCGCCGCCTTCCGTCAGGACTTTGCTAGGCTACACCATCAGTGCCATCTAGGACCGCCGCCTGCCGTCAGGACTTTGTTAGGCTACACCATCAGTACCATCTAGGACCGCCGCCTGCTGTCAGGACTTTGCTAGGCTACACCATCAGTACCATCTAGGACCGCCGCCTGCCGTCAGGACTTTGCTAGGCTACACCATCAGTGCCATCTAGGACCGCCGCCTGCCGTCAGGACTTTGCTAGGCTACACCATCAGTGCCATCTAGGACCGCCGCCTGCCTTCAGGACTTTGCTAAACTACACCATCAGTACCATCTAGGACCGCCGCCTGCCGTCAGGACTTTGCTAGGCTACACCATCAGTACCATCTAGGACCGCCGCCTGCCGTCAGGACTTTGCTAGACTACACCATCAGTGCCATCTAGGACCGCCGCCTGCCGTCAGGACTTTGCTAGGCTACACCATCAGTGCCATCTAGGACCGCCGCCTGCCGTCAGGACTTTGCTAGGCTACACCATCAGTGCCATCTAGGACCGCCGCCTGCCTTCAGGACTTTGCTAGGCTACACCATCAGTACCATCTAGGACCGCCGCCTGCCGTCAGGACTTTGCTAGGCTACACCATCAGTACCATCTAGGACCGCCGCCTGCCGTCAGGACTTTGCTAGGCTACACCATCAGTACCATCTAGGACCGCCGCCTGCCGTCAGGACTTTGCTAGGCTACACCATCAGTACCATCTAGGACCGCCGCCTGCCGTCAGGACTTTGCTAGGCTACACCATCAGTACCATCTAGGACCGCCGCCTGCCGTCAGGACTTTGCTAGGCTACACCATCAGTGCCATCTAGGACCGCCGCCTGCCGTCAGGACTTTGCTAGGCTACACCATCAGTACCATCTAGGACCGCCGCCTGCCGTCAGGACTTTGCTAGGCTACACCATCAGCACCATCTAGGACCGCCGCCTGCCGTCAGGACTTTGCTAGGCTACACCATCAGCCCCATCTAGGACCGCCGCCTGCCGTCAGGACTTTGCTAGGCTACACCATCAGTACCATCTAGGACCGCCGCCTGCCGTCAGGACTTTGCTAGGCTACACCATCAGTACCATCTAGGACCGCCGCCTGCCGTCAGGACTTTGCTAGGCTACACCATCAGCCCCATCTAGGACCGCCGCCTGCCGTCAGGACTTTGCTAGGCTACACCATCAGTACCATCTAGGACCGCCGCCTGCCGTCAGGACTTTGCTAGGCTACACCATCAGTACCATCTAGGATCGCCGCCTGCCGTCAGGACTTTGCTAGGCTACACCATCAGTACCATCTAGGACCGCCGCCTGCCGTCAGGACTTTGCTAGGCTACACCATCAGCCCCATCTAGGACCGCCGCCTGCCGTCAGGACTTTGCTAGGCTACACCATCAGTACCATCTAGGACCGCCGCCTGCCGTCAGGACTTTGCTAGGCTACACCATCAGTACCATCTAGGACCGCCGCCTGCCGTCAGGACTTTGCTAGGCTACACCATCAGTACCATCTAGGACCGCCGCCTGCCGTCAG
>NC_079191.1:447710209-447742709 GCF_029499605.1 Hyla sarda | reverse complement strand
TAACCCTTTCAATTATCCCTTCCCCTAATAAAAGTTTGAATCACCCGGCATTTCCAAAAATAAAAAAAAACATTATGTAAATAATAATAAAAATAAACATATGTGGTATCGCTGCGTGCGGAAATGTCCGAATTATAAAAATATACTGCTTTTTAAACCGCTCGTTCAATGGCGTATGCGCAAAAAAATTCCAAAGTCCAAAATAGAGCATTTTTGATCACTTTTTATACCACAAAAAAAGTGAATAAAAAGTGATCAAAAAGTCTGATCAGAACAAAAATGGTACCGCTAAAAACTTCAGATCACGGCGCAAAAAATGAGCCCTCATAGCGCCCTGAACACAGAAAAATAAAAAAGTTATAGGGGTCAAAAGATGACCATTTTAAACGTATAAATTTTCCTGCATGTAGTCATGATTTTTTTCTGAAGTAACAAAATTCAAACCTATATAATTCGGGGATCATTGTAACCGTATGGACCTACAGAATAAAGAGAAGGGGTCATTTTTGACAAACAAAATGTACTGCGTAAAAACAGAAGCCCCCAAAACTTACAAAATAGTGTTTTTTCATCAATTTTGTCGCACATTGATTTTTTTTCCCGTTTCACCGTAGATTTTTGGGTAAAATGACTGATGTCATTACAAAGTAGAATTAGTGACGCAAAAATTAAGCCAATATGTATAATTTTAGGTGAAAATTTTTAAGAGTTATGATTTTTTAAAGTTAAGGAGTAAAAATTGAAAATGAAAAAAACGGAAAAAGCTCGGGTCCTTAAGGGGTTAATGTTCTGGCACCAGTTGATAAAATGTAACAAAGGTTTTCCAGCGGAGTACCCCTTTAAAGCCAAGAATTGACAAGAAGATTGAGCAGTTTACCAAGAACCAAGGCCCTTTAAGGTTCAAGAGCTCCGCTTGCTGTCATTCCATAGAAATCTTCATTGGTAACTTGGATAATTATCTGCTCAGGTCATGTGACGGAACAACGGAACAACTAGGCGTCCGTCATGTGACTAGGAAAGACAATCATCCATGTTACCAATGAAGGTTCCTATGGAACGACAGCAAACAGAGCTCTTGACAACGAAGGGTAATGGGCCATAGTTCTGGGTAAACTGCCCTCAGTATCGGAGATCCAGTTCTTACCTATAAAATCCATGAGAAAAGTGGCGATCCCAGCGGGATGAGAGGGTATGAAGCGGGGAAGAAAACCCTCAGGACCAGAGGACACTGCTTACAGAGGTCAGGGGTCAATTAAATCAGAGGTCAGTGAGGTCAATGAAATCAGAGGTCAGTGAGGTCAATGAAATCAGAGGTCAGTGAGGTCAATGAAATCAGAGGTCAGCGAGGTCAATTAAATCAGGGGTCAGTGAGGTCTTGAGGTCTTGGGGGCGATACTTTTGTTGCCTCTTATGTACAGAGTAATGTAAGAGGCCACAGCTCATGTCTATAGGGCTGCCATATATAGATAGAGCACTCCATACACCACCACTAGGGGGCAGCTCTCTATATGACATCTATAATTAACCCTGTTCTCTCTGCAGTGCTCCATACACCACTAGGGGGCAGCTCTCTATATGACATCTATAATTAACCCTGATATCTCTGCAGTGCTCTATACACCACTAGGGGGCAGCTCTCTATATGACATCTATAATTAACCCTGTTATCTCTGCAGTGCTCTATACACCACTAGGGGGCAGCTCTCTATATGACATCTATAATTAACCCTGTTCTCTCTGCAGTGCTCCATACACCACCACTAGGGGGCAGCTCTCTATATGACATCTATAATTAACCCTGATATCTCTGCAGTGCTCTATACACCACTAGGGGGCAGCTCTCTATATGACATCTATAATTAACCCTGTTATCTCTGCAGTGCTCCATACACCACTAGGGGGCAGCTCTCTATATGACATCTATAATTAACCCTGTTATCTCTGCAGTGCTCTATACACCACTAGGGGGCAGCTCTCTATATGACATCTATAATTAACCCTGATATCTCTGCAGTGCTCTATACACCACTAGGGGGCAGCTCTCTATATGACATCTATAATTAACCCTGATATCTCTGCAGTGCTCTATACACCACTAGGGGGCAGCTCTCTATATGACATCTATAATTAACCCTGATATCTCTGCAGTGCTCTATACACCACTAGGGGGCAGCTCTCTATATGACATCTATAATTAACCCTGTTCTCTCTGCAGTGCTCCATACACCACCACTAGGGGGCAGCTCTCTATATGACATCTATAATTAACCCTGATATCTCTGCAGTGCTCTATACACCACTAGGGGGCAGCTCTCTATATGACATCTATAATTAACCCTGTTATCTCTGCAGTGCTCCATACACCACTAGGGGGCAGCTCTCTATATGACATCTATAATTAACCCTGTTATCTCTGCAGTGCTCCATACACCACTAGGGGGCAGCTCTCTATATGACATCTATAATTAACCCTGATATCTCCGCAGTGCTCTATACACCACTAGGGGGCAGCTCTCTATATGACATCTATAATTAACCCTGATATCTCTGCAGTGCTCCATACACCACTAGGGGGCAGCTCTCTATATGACATCTATAATTAACCCTGATATCTCTGCAGTGCTCTATACACCACTAGGGGGCAGCTCTCTATATGACATCTATAATTAACCCTGATATCTCTGCAGTGCTCCATACACCACCACTAGGGGGCAGCTCTCTATATGACATCTATAATTAACCCTGTTATCTCTGCAGTGCTCCATACACCACCACTAGGGGGCAGCTCTCTATATGACATCTATAATTAACCCTGATATCTCTGCAGTGCTCTATACACCACTAGGGGGCAGCTCTCTATATGACATCTATAATTAACCCTGTTATCTCTGCAGTGCTCCATACACCACTAGGGGGCAGCTCTCTATATGACATCTATAATTAACCCTGTTATCTCTGCAGTGCTCTATACACCACTAGGGGGCAGCTCTCTATATGACATCTATAATTAACCCTGTTATCTCCGCAGTGCTCTATACACCACTAGGGGGCAGTTCTCTATATGACATCTATAATTAACCCTGTTATCTCTGCAGTGCTCTATACACCACTAGGGGGCAGCTCTCTATATGACATCTATAATTAACCCTGATATCTCTGCAGTGCTCCATACACCACTAGGGGGCAGCTCTCTATATGACATCTATAATTAACCCTGATATCTCTGCAGTGCTCTATACACCACTAGGGGGCAGCTCTCTATATGACATCTATAATTAACCCTGATATCTCCGCAGTGCTCCATACACCACTAGGGGGCAGCTCTCTATATGACATCTATAATTAACCCTGATATCTCTGCAGTGCTCTATACACCACTAGGGGGCAGCTCTCTATATGACATCTATAATTAACCCTGTTATCTCTGCAGTGCTCTATACACCACTAGGGGGCAGCTCTCTATATGACATCTATAATTAACCCTGATATCTCCGCAGTGCTCTATACACCACTAGGGGGCAGCTCTCTATATGACATCTATAATTAACCCTGATATCTCTGCAGTGCTCTATACACCACTAGGGGGCAGCTCTCTATATGACATCTATAATTAACCCTGATATCTCCACAGTGCTCTATACACCACTAGGGGGCAGCTCTCTATATGACATCTATAATTAACCCTGTTATCTCTGCAGTGCTCTATACACCACTAGGGGGCAGCTCTCTATATGACATCTATAATTAACCCTGTTATCTCTGCAGTGCTCCGTACACCACTAGGGGGCAGCTCTCTATATGACATCTATAATTAACCCTGTTATCTCTGCAGTGCTCTATACACCACCACTAGGGGGCAGCTCTCTATATGACATCTATAATTAACCCTGTTATCTCTGCAGTGCTCTATACACCACTAGGGGGCAGCTCTCTATATGACATCTATAATTAACCCTGATATCTCTGCAGTGCTCCATACACCACCACTAGGGGGCAGCTCTCTATATGACATCTATAATTAACCCTGTTATCTCTGCAGTGCTCTATTCACCACTAGGGGGCAGCTCTCTATATAACATCTATAATTAACCCTGATATCTCTGCAGTGCTCCATACACCACTAGGGGGCAGCTCTCTATATGACATCTATAATTAACCCTGATATCTCTGCAGTGCTCTATACACCACTAGGGGGCAGCTCTCTATATGACATCTATAATTAACCCTGATATCTCTGCAGTGCTCCATACACCACTAGGGGGCAGCTCTCTATATGACATCTATAATTAACCCTGTTATCTCTGCAGTGCTCTATACACCACCACTAGGGGGCAGCTCTCTATATAACATCTATAATTAACCCTGTTATCTCTGCAGTGCTCCATACACCACTAGGGGGCAGCTCTCTATATGACATCTATAATTAACCCTGATATCTCTGCAGTGCTCCATACACCACCACTAGGGGGCAGCTCTCTATATGACATCTATAATTAACCCTGTTATCTCTGCAGTGCTCTATACACCACTAGGGGGCAGCTCTCTATATGACATCTATAATTAACCCTGATATCTCTGCAATGCTCCATACACCACTAGGGGGCAGCTCTCTATATGACATCTATAATTAACCCTGTTATCTCTGCAGTGCTCCATACACCACTAGGGGGCAGCTCTCTATATGACATCTATAATTAACCCTGATATCTCTGCAGTGCTCTATACACCACCACTAGGGGGCAGCTCTCTATATGACATCTATAATTAACCCTGTTATCTCTGCAGTGCTCTATACACCACTAGGGGGCAGCTCTCTATATGACATCTATAATTAACCCTGTTCTTTCTGCAGTGCTCCATACACCACCACTAGGGGGCAGCTCTCTATATGACATCTATAATTAACCCTGATATCTCTGCAGTGCTCTATACACCACTAGGGGGCAGCTCTCTATATGACATCTATAATTAACCCTGTTCTCTCTGCAGTGCTCCATACACCACCACTAGGGGGCAGCTCTCTATATGACATCTATAATTAACCCTGATATCTCTGCAGTGCTCTATACACCACTAGGGGGCAGCTCTCTATATGACATCTATAATTAACCCTGTTATCTCTGCAGTGCTCCATACACCACTAGGGGGCAGCTCTCTATATGACATCTATAATTAACCCTGTTATCTCTGCAGTGCTCCATACACCACTAGGGGGCAGCTCTCTATATGACATCTATAATTAACCCTGATATCTCTGCAGTGCTCCATACACCACTAGGGGGCAGCTCTCTATATGACATCTATAATTAACCCTGATATCTCTGCAGTGCTCCATACACCACTAGGGGGCAGCTCTCTATATGACATCTATAATTAACCCTGATATCTCTGCAGTGCTCCATACACCACCACTAGGGGGCAGCTCTCTATATGACATCTATAATTAACCCTGTTATCTCTGCAGTGCTCCATACACCACCACTAGGGGGCAGCTCTCTATATGACATCTATAATTAACCCTGATATCTCTGCAGTGCTCTATACACCACTAGGGGGCAGCTCTCTATATGACATCTATAATTAACCCTGTTATCTCTGCAGTGCTCCATACACCACTAGGGGGCAGCTCTCTATATGACATCTATAATTAACCCTGTTATCTCTGCAGTGCTCTATACACCACTAGGGGGCAGCTCTCTATATGACATCTATAATTAACCCTGTTATCTCCGCAGTGCTCTATACACCACTAGGGGGCAGTTCTCTATATGACATCTATAATTAACCCTGTTATCTCTGCAGTGCTCTATACACCACTAGGGGGCAGCTCTCTATATGACATCTATAATTAACCCTGATATCTCTGCAGTGCTCCATACACCACTAGGGGGCAGCTCTCTATATGACATCTATAATTAACCCTGTTATCTCTGCAGTGCTCTATACACCACTAGGGGGCAGCTCTCTATATGACATCTATAATTAACCCTGATATCTCCGCAGTGCTCCATACACCACCACTAGGGGGCAGCTCTCTATATGACATCTATAATTAACCCTGATATCTCTGCAGTGCTCTATACACCACTAGGGGGCAGCTCTCTATATGACATCTATAATTAACCCTGTTATCTCTGCAGTGCTCTATACACCACTAGGGGGCAGCTCTCTATATGACATCTATAATTAACCCTGATATCTCCGCAGTGCTCTATACACCACTAGGGGGCAGCTCTCTATATGACATCTATAATTAACCCTGATATCTCTGCAGTGCTCTATACACCACTAGGGGGCAGCTCTCTATATGACATCTATAATTAACCCTGATATCTCCACAGTGCTCTATACACCACTAGGGGGCAGCTCTCTATATGACATCTATAATTAACCCTGTTATCTCTGCAGTGCTTTATACACCACTAGGGGGCAGCTCTCTATATGACATCTATAATTAACCCTGTTATCTCTGCAGTGCTCCATACACCACTAGGGGGCAGCTCTCTATATGACATCTATAATTAACCCTGTTATCTCTGCAGTGCTCTATACACCACCACTAGGGGGCAGCTCTCTATATGACATCTATAATTAACCCTGTTATCTCTGCAGTGCTCTATACACCACTAGGGGGCAGCTCTCTATATGACATCTATAATTAACCCTGATATCTCTGCAGTGCTCCATACACCACCACTAGGGGGCAGCTCTCTATATGACATCTATAATTAACCCTGTTATCTCTGCAGTGCTCCATACACCACCACTAGGGGGCAGCTCTCTATATGACATCTATAATTAACCCTGTTATCTCTGCAGTGCTCTATTCACCACTAGGGGGCAGCTCTCTATATAACATCTATAATTAACCCTGATATCTCTGCAGTGCTCCATACACCACCACTAGGGGGCAGCTCTCTATATGACATCTATAATTAACCCTGATATCTCTGCAGTGCTCTATACACCACTAGGGGGCAGCTCTCTATATGACATCTATAATTAACCCTGATATCTCTGCAGTGCTCCATACACCACTAGGGGGCAGCTCTCTATATGACATCTATAATTAACCCTGTTATCTCTGCAGTGCTCTATACACCACTAGGGGGCAGCTCTCTATATGACATCTATAATTAACCCTAATATCTCTGCAGTGCTCCATACACCACCACTAGGGGGCAGCTCTCTATATGACATCTATAATTAACCCTGTTATCTCTGCAGTGCTCTATACACCACTAGGGGGCAGCTCTCTATATGACATCTATAATTAACCCTGATATCTCTGCAATGCTCCATACACCACTAGGGGGCAGCTCTCTATATGACATCTATAATTAACCCTGTTATCTCTGCAGTGCTCCATACACCACTAGGGGGCAGCTCTCTATATGACATCTATAATTAACCCTGATATCTCTGCAGTGCTCTATACACCACCACTAGGGGGCAGCTCTCTATATGACATCTATAATTAACCCTGTTCTCTCTGCAGTGCTCCATACACCACTAGGGGGCAGCTCTCTATATGACATCTATAATTAACCCTGTTATCTCTGCAGTGCTCTATACACCACTAGGGGGCAGCTCTCTATATGACATCTATAATTAACCCTGTTATCTCTGCAGTGCTCTATACACCACTAGGGGGCAGCTCTCTATATGACATCTATAATTAACCCTGTTCTCTCTGCAGTGCTCCATACACCACCACTAGGGGGCAGCTCTCTATATGACATCTATAATTAACCCTGATATCTCTGCAGTGCTCTATACACCACTAGGGGGCAGCTCTCTATATGACATCTATAATTAACCCTGTTCTCTCTGCAGTGCTCCATACACCACCACTAGGGGGCAGCTCTCTATATGACATCTATAATTAACCCTGATATCTCTGCAGTGCTCTATACACCACTAGGGGGCAGATCTCTATATGACATCTATAATTAACCCTGTTATCTCTGCAGTGCTCCATACACCACTAGGGGGCAGCTCTCTATATGACATCTATAATTAACCCTGTTATCTCTGCAGTGCTCCATACACCACTAGGGGGCAGCTCTCTATATGACATCTATAATTAACCCTGATATCTCTGCAGTGCTCCATACACCACTAGGGGGCAGCTCTCTATATGACATCTATAATTAACCCTGATATCTCTGCAGTGCTCCATACACCACCACTAGGGGGCAGCTCTCTATATGACATCTATAATTAACCCTGTTATCTCTGCAGTGCTCCATACACCACCACTAGGGGGCAGCTCTCTATATGACATCTATAATTAACCCTGATATCTCTGCAGTGCTCTATACACCACTAGGGGGCAGCTCTCTATATGACATCTATAATTAACCCTGTTATCTCTGCAGTGCTCCATACACCACTAGGGGGCAGCTCTCTATATGACATCTATAATTAACCCTGTTATCTCTGCAGTGCTCTATACACCACTAGGGGGCAGCTCTCTATATAACATCTATAATTAACCCTGTTATCTCTGCAGTGCTCCATACACCACTAGGGGGCAGTTCTCTATATGACATCTATAATTAACCCTGTTATCTCTGCAGTGCTCTATACACCACTAGGGGGCAGCTCTCTATATGACATCTATAATTAACCCTGATATCTCTGCAGTGCTCCATACACCACTAGGGGGCAGCTCTCTATATGACATCTATAATTAACCCTGTTATCTCTGCAGTGCTCTATACACCACTAGGGGGCAGCTCTCTATATGACATCTATAATTAACCCTGATATCTCCGCAGTGCTCCATACACCACTAGGGGGCAGCTCTCTATATGACATCTATAATTAACCCTGATATCTCTGCAGTGCTCTATACACCACTAGGGGGCAGCTCTCTATATGACATCTATAATTAACCCTGTTATCTCTGCAGTGCTCTATACACCACTAGGGGGCAGCTCTCTATATGACATCTATAATTAACCCTGTTATCTCTGCAGTGCTCCATACACCACCACTAGGGGGCAGCTCTCTATATGACATCTATAATTAACCCTGATTTCTCTGCAGTGCTCTATACACCACTAGGGGGCAGCTCTCTATATGACATCTATAATTAACCCTGATATCTCCACAGTGCTCTATACACCACTAGGGGGCAGCTCTCTATATGACATCTATAATTAACCCTGTTATCTCTGCAGTGCTCTATACACCACTAGGGGGCAGCTCTCTATATGACATCTATAATTAACCCTGTTATCTCTGCAGTGCTCCATACACCACTAGGGGGCAGCTCTCTATATGACATCTATAATTAACCCTGTTATCTCTGCAGTGCTCTATACACCACCACTAGGGGGCAGCTCTCTATATGACATCTATAATTAACCCTGTTATCTCTGCAGTGCTCTATACACCACTAGGGGGCAGCTCTCTATATGACATCTATAATTAACCCTGTTATCTCTGCAGTGCTCTATACACCACTAGGGGGCAGCTCTCTATATGACATCTATAATTAACCCTGTTATCTCTGCAGTGCTCCATACACCACTAGGGGGCAGCTCTCTATATGACATCTATAATTAACCCTGTTATCTCTGCAGTGCTCTATACACCACCACTAGGGGGCAGCTCTCTATATGACATCTATAATTAACCCTGTTATCTCTGCAGTGCTCTATACACCACTAGGGGGCAGCTCTCTATATGACATCTATAATTAACCCTGTTATCTCTGCAGTGCTCTATACACCACTAGGGGGCAGCTCTCTATATGACATCTATAATTAACCCTGATATCTCTGCAGTGCTCCATACACCACCACTAGGGGGCAGCTCTCTATATGACATCTATAATTAACCCTGTTATCTCTGCAGTGCTCCATACACCACCACTAGGGGGCAGCTCTCTATATGACATCTATAATTAACCCTGTTATCTCTGCAGTGCTCCATACACCACCACTAGGGGGCAGCTCTCTATATAACATCTATAATTAACCCTGATATCTCTGCAGTGCTCCATACACCACCACTAGGGGGCAGCTCTCTATATGACATCTATAATTAACCCTGATATCTCTGCAGTGCTCTATACACCACTAGGGGGCAGCTCTCTATATGACATCTATAATTAACCCTGATATCTCTGCAGTGCTCCATACACCACTAGGGGGCAGCTCTCTATATGACATCTATAATTAACCCTGTTATTTCTGCAGTGCTCTATACACCACCACTAGGGGGCAGCTCTCTATATGACATCTATAATTAACCCTAATATCTCTGCAGTGCTCCATACACCACCACTAGGGGGCAGCTCTCTATATGACATCTATAATTAACCCTGTTATCTCTGCAGTGCTCTATACACCACTAGGGGGCAGCTCTCTATATGACATCTATAATTAACCCTGATATCTCTGCAATGCTCCATACACCACTAGGGGGCAGCTCTCTATATGACATCTATAATTAACCCTGTTATCTCTGCAGTGCTCCATACACCACTAGGGGGCAGCTCTCTATATGACATCTATAATTAACCCTGATATCTCTGCAGTGCTCTATACACCACCACTAGGGGGCAGCTCTCTATATGACATCTATAATTAACCCTGTTCTCTCTGCAGTGCTCCATACACCACTAGGGGGCAGCTCTCTATATGACATCTATAATTAACCCTGTTATCTCTGCAGTGCTCCATACACCACTAGGGGGCAGCTCTCTATATGACATCTATAATTAACCCTGATATCTCTGCAGTGCTCTATACACCACTAGGGGGCAGCTCTCTATATGACATCTATAATTAACCCTGTTATCTCTGCAGTGCTCCATACACCACCACTAGGGGGCAGCTCTCTATATGACATCTATAATTAACCCTGATATCTCTGCAGTGCTCCATACACCACTAGGGGGCAGCTCTCTATATGACATCTATAATTAACCCTGATATCTCTGCAGTGCTCCATACACCACTAGGGGGCAGCTCTCTATATGACATCTATAATTAACCCTGTTATCTCTGCAGTGCTCCATACACCACTAGGGGGCAGCTCTCTATATGACATCTATAATTAACCCTGTTATCTCTGCAGTGCTCCATACACCACTAGGGGGCAGCTCTCTATATGACATCTATAATTAACCCTGATATCTCTGCAGTGCTCCATACACCACTAGGGGGCAGCTCTCTATATGACATCTATAATTAACCCTGATATCTCTGCAGTGCTCCATACACCACCACTAGGGGGCAGCTCTCTATATGACATCTATAATTAACCCTGTTCTCTCTGCAGTGCTCCATACACCACTAGGGGGCAGCTCTCTATATGACATCTATAATTAACCCTGTTATCTCTGCAGTGCTCTATAAACCACTAGGGGGCAGCTCTCTATATGACATCTATAATTAACCCTGATATCTCTGCAGTGCTCTATACACCACCACTAGGGGGCAGCTCTCTATATGACATCTATAATTAACCCTGATATCTCTGCAGTGCTCTATACACCACCACTAGGGGGCAGCTCTCTATATGACATCTATAATTAACCCTGATATCTCTGCAGTGCTCTATACACCACTAGGGGGCAGCTCTCTATATGACATCTATAATTAACCCTGTTATCTCTGCAGTGCTCTATACACCACTAGGGGCAGCTCTCTATATGACATCTATAATTAACCCTGTTATCTCTGCAGCGCTCTATACACCACTAGGGGGCAGCTCTCTATATGACATCTATAATTAACCCTGTTATCTCTGCAGTGCTCCATACACCACTAGGGGGCAGCTCTCTATATGACATCTATAATTAACCCTGTTATCTCTGCAGTGCTCTATACACCACTAGGGGGCAGCTCTCTATATGACAACTATAATTAACCCTGTTATCTCTGCAGTGCTCTATACACCACTAGGGGGCAGCTCTCTATATGACATCTATAATTAACCCTGATATCTCTGCAGTGCTCCATACACCACTAGGGGGCAGCTCTCTATATGACATCTATAATTAACCCTGATATCTCTGCAGTGCTCTATACACCACTAGGGGGCAGCTCTCTATATAACATCTATAATTAACCCTGTTATCTCTGCAGTGCTCTATACACCACTAGGGGGCAGCTCTCTATATAACATCTATAATTAACCCTGATATCTCTGCAGTGCTCTATACACCACTAGGGGGCAGCTCTCTATATAACATCTATAATTAACCCTGATATCTCTGCAGTGCTCTATACACCACTAGGGGGCAGCTCTCTATATGACATCTATAATTAACCCTGATATCTCTGCAGTGCTCTATACACCACTAGGGGGCAGCTCTCTATATGACATCTATAATTAACCCTGATATCTCTGCAGTGCTCTATACACCACTAGGGGGCAGCTCTCTATATAACATCTATAATTAACCCTGATATCTCTGCAGTGCTCTATACACCACTAGGGGGCAGCTCTCTATATGACATCTATAATTAACCCTGTTATCTCTGCAGTGCTCTATACACCACTAGGGGGCAGCTCTCTATATGACATCTATAATTAACCCTGATATCTCCGCAGTGCTCTATACACCACTAGGGGGCAGCTCTCTATATGACATCTATAATTAACCCTGTTATCTCTGCAGTGCTCCATACACCACCACTAGGGGGCAGCTCTCTATATGACATCTATAATTAACCCTGATATCTCTGCAGTGCTCTATACACCACCACTAGGGGGCAGCTCTCTATATGACATCTATAATTAACCTTGTTATCTCTGCAGTGCTCTATACACCACTAGGGGGCAGCTCTCTATATGACATCTATAATTAACCCTGTTATCTCCGCAGTGCTCCATACACCACTAGGGGGCAGCTCTCTATATGACATCTATAATTAACCCTGTTATCTCCGCAGTGCTCCATACACCACTAGGGGGCAGCTCTCTATATAACATCTATAGTTAACCCTGTTATCCCTGCAGTGCTCCATACACCACCACTAGGGGGCAGCTCTCTATATGACATCTATAATTAACCCTGATATCTCTGCAGTGCTCTATACACCACTAGGGGGCAGTTCTCTATATGACATCTATAATTAACCCTGTTATCTCTGCAGTGCTCCATACACCACCACTAGGGGGCAGTTCTCTATATGACATCTATAATTAACCCTGTTATCTCTGCAGTGCTCTATACACCACCACTAGGGGGCAGCTCTCTATATGACATCTATAATTAACCCTGTTATCTCTGCAGTGCTCTATACACCACTAGGGGGCAGCTCTCTATATGACATCTATAATTAACCCTGATATCTCTGCAGTGCTCTATACACCACCACTAGGGGGCAGCTCTCTATATGACATCTATAATTAACCCTGTTATCTCTGCAGTGCTCTATACACCACTAGGGGGCAGCTCTCTATATGACATCTATAATTAACCCTGTTATCTCTGCAGTGCTCCATACACCACTAGGGGGCAGCTCTCTATATGACATCTATAATTAACCCTGTTATCTCTGCAGTGCTCCATACACCACCACTAGGGGGCAGCTCTCTATATGACATCTATAATTAACCCTGTTATCTCTGCAGTGCTCCATACACCACTAGGGGGCAGCTCTCTATATAACATCTATAATTAACCCTGATATCTCTGCAGTGCTCCATACACCACTAGGGGGCAGCTCTCTATATGACATCTATAATTAACCCTGTTATCTCTGCAGTGCTCTATACACCACTAGGGGGCAGCTCTCTATATGACATCTATAATTAACCCTGATATCTCTGCAGTGCTCCATACACCACTAGGGGGCAGCTCTCTATATGACATCTATAATTAACCCTGTTATCTCTGCAGTGCTCTATACACCACCACTAGGGGGCAGCTCTCTATATGACATCTATAATTAACCCTGATATCTCTGCAGTGCTCTATACACCACTAGGGGGCAGCTCTCTATATGACATCTATAATTAACCCTGATATCTCTGCAGTGCTCTATACACCACTAGGGGGCAGCTCTCTAAATGACATCTATAATTAACCCTGATATCTCTGCAGTGCTCTATACACCACTAGGGGGCAGCTCTCTATATGACATCTATAATTAACCCTGTTATCTCTGCAGTGCTCCATACACCACTAGGGGGCAGCTCTCTATATGACATCTATAATTAACCCTGATATCTCTGCAGTTCTCTATACACCACTAGGGGGCAGCTCTCTATATGACATCTATAATTAACCCTGATATCTCTGCAGTGCTCCATACACCACTAGGGGGCAGCTCTCTATAGAACATCTATAATTAACCCTGTTATCTCTGCAGTGCTCCATACACCACCACTAGGGGGCAGCTCTCTATATGACATCTATAATTAACCCTGTTATCTCTGCAGTGCTCCATACACCACTAGGGGGCAGCTCTCTATATGACATCTATAATTAACCCTGATATCTCTGCAGTGCTCTATACACCACTAGGGGGCAGCTCTCTATATGACATCTATAATTAACCCTGTTATCTCTGCAGTGCTCCATACACCACTAGGGGGCAGCTCTCTATATGACATCTATAATTAACCCTGTTATCTCTGCAGTGCTCCATACACCACTAGGGGGCAGCTCTCTATATGACATCTATAATTAACCCTGATATCTCTGCAGTGCTCCATACACCACTAGGGGGCAGCTCTCTATATGACATCTATAATTAACCCTGTTATCTCTGCAGTGCTCTATACACCACCACTAGGGGGCAGCTCTCTATATGACATCTATAATTAACCCTGATATCTCTGCAGTGCTCTATACACCACTAGGGGGCAGCTCTCTATATGACATCTATAATTAACCCTGATATCTCTGCAGTGCTCTATACACCACTAGGGGGCAGCTCTCTATATGACATCTATAATTAACCCTGATATCTCTGCAGTGCTCCATACACCACTAGGGGGCAGCTCTCTATATGACATCTATAATTAACCCTGTTATCTCTGCAGTGCTCTATACACCACTAGGGGGCAGCTCTCTATATGACATCTATAATTAACCCTGTTATCTCTGCAGTGCTCTATACACCACTAGGGGGCAGCTCTCTATATGACATCTATAATTAACCCTGATATCTCTGCAGTGCTCCATACACCACTAGGGGGCAGCTCTCTATATGAAATCTATAATTAACCCTGTTATCTCTGCAGTGCTCTATACACCACTAGGGGGCAGCTCTCTATATGACATCTATAATTAACCCTGATATCTCTGCAGTGCTCTATACACCACTAGGGGGCAGCTCTCTATATGACATCTATAATTAACCCTGATATCTCTGCAGTGCTCTATACACCACTAGGGGGCAGCTCTCTATATGACATCTATAATTAACCCTGATATCTCTGCAGTGCTCTATACACCACTAGAGGGCAGCTCTCTATATGAAATCTATAATTAACCCTGTTCTCTCTGCAGTGCTCCATACACCACTAGGGGGCAGCTCTCTATATGAAATCTATAATTAACCCTGATATCTCTGCAGTGCTCTATACACCACTAGGGGGCAGCTCTCTATATGACATCTATAATTAACCCTGTTATCTCTGCAGTGCTCCATACACCACTAGGGGGCAGCTCTCTATATGACATCTATAATTAACCCTGTTATCTCTGCAGTGCTCTATACACCACTAGGGGGCAGCTCTCTATATGACATCTATAATTAACCCTGTTATCTCCGCAGTGCTCTATACACCACTAGGGGGCAGTTCTCTATATGACATCTATAATTAACCCTGTTATCTCTGCAGTGCTCTATACACCACTAGGGGGCAGCTCTCTATATGACATCTATAATTAACCCTGATATCTCCGCAGTGCTCCATACACCACTAGGGGGCAGCTCTCTATATGACATCTATAATTAACCCTGATATCTCTGCAGTGCTCTATACACCACTAGGGGGCAGCTCTCTATATGACATCTATAATTAACCCTGTTATCTCTGCAGTGCTCTATACACCACTAGGGGGCAGCTCTCTATATGACATCTATAATTAACCCTGATATCTCCGCAGTGCTCTATACACCACTAGGGGGCAGCTCTCTATATGACATCTATAATTAACCCTGATATCTCTGCAGTGCTCTATACACCACTAGGGGGCAGCTCTCTATATGACATCTATAATTAACCCTGTTATCTCTGCAGTGCTCCATACACCACCACTAGGGGGCAGCTCTCTATATGACATCTATAATTAACCCTGATATCTCCACAGTGCTCTATACACCACTAGGGGGCAGCTCTCTATATGACATCTATAATTAACCCTGTTATCTCTGCAGTGCTCTATACACCACTAGGGGGCAGCTCTCTATATGACATCTATAATTAACCCTGTTATCTCTGCAGTGCTCCATACACCACTAGGGGACAGCTCTCTATATGACATCTATAATTAACCCTGTTATCTCTGCAGTGCTCTATACACCACCACTAGGGGGCAGCTCTCTATATGACATCTATAATTAACCCTGTTATCTCCACAGTGCTCCATACACCACTAGGGGGCAGCTCTCTATATGACATCTATAATTAACCCTGTTATCTCTGCAGTGCTCTATACACCACTAGGGGGCAGCTCTCTATATGACATCTATAATTAACCCTGATATCTCTGCAGTGCTCCATACACCACCACTAGGGGGCAGCTCTCTATATGACATCTATAATTAACCCTGTTATCTCTGCAGTGCTCTATTCACCACTAGGGGGCAGCTCTCTATATAACATCTATAATTAACCCTGATATCTCTGCAGTGCTCCATACACCACTAGGGGGCAGCTCTCTATATGACATCTATAATTAACCCTGTTATCTCTGCAGTGCTCTATACACCACTAGGGGGCAGCTCTCTATATGACATCTATAATTAACCCTAATATCTCTGCAGTGCTCCATACACCACCACTAGGGGGCAGCTCTCTATATGACATCTATAATTAACCCTGTTATCTCTGCAGTGCTCTATACACCACTAGGGGGCAGCTCTCTATATGACATCTATAATTAACCCTGATATCTCTGCAATGCTCCATACACCACTAGGGGGCAGCTCTCTATATGACATCTATAATTAACCCTGTTATCTCTGCAGTGCTCCATACACCACTAGGGGGCAGCTCTCTATATGACATCTATAATTAACCCTGATATCTCTGCAGTGCTCTATACACCACCACTAGGGGGCAGCTCTCTATATGACATCTATAATTAACCCTGTTCTCTCTGCAGTGCTCTATACACCACTAGGGGGCAGCTCTCTATATGACATCTATAATTAACCCTGATATCTCTGCAGTGCTCTATACACCACTAGGGGGCAGCTCTCTATATGACATCTATAATTAACCCTGTTATCTCTGCAGTGCTCTATACACCACTAGGGGGCAGCTCTCTATATGACATCTATAATTAACCCTGTTCTCTCTGCAGTGCTCCATACACCACCACTAGGGGGCAGCTCTCTATATGACATCTATAATTAACCCTGATATCTCTGCAGTGCTCTATACACCACTAGGGGGCAGCTCTCTATATGACATCTATAATTAACCCTGTTCTCTCTGCAGTGCTCCATACACCACCACTAGGGGGCAGCTCTCTATATGACATCTATAATTAACCCTGATATCTCTGCAGTGCTCTATACACCACTAGGGGGCAGCTCTCTATATGACATCTATAATTAACCCTGTTATCTCTGCAGTGCTCCATACACCACTAGGGGGCAGCTCTCTATATGACATCTATAATTAACCCTGTTATCTCTGCAATGCTCCATACACCACTAGGGGGCAGCTCTCTATATGACATCTATAATTAACCCTGATATCTCTGCAGTGCTCCATACACCACTAGGGGGCAGCTCTCTATATGACATCTATAATTAACCCTGATATCTCTGCAGTGCTCCATACACCACTAGGGGGCAGCTCTCTATATGACATCTATAATTAACCCTGATATCTCTGCAGTGCTCCATACACCACCACTAGGGGGCAGCTCTCTATATGACATCTATAATTAACCCTGTTATCTCTGCAGTGCTCCATACACCACCACTAGGGGGCAGCTCTCTATATGACATCTATAATTAACCCTGATATCTCTGCAGTGCTCTATACACCACTAGGGGGCAGCTCTCTATATGACATCTATAATTAACCCTGTTATCTCTGCAGTGCTCCATACACCACTAGGGGGCAGCTCTCTATATGACATCTATAATTAACCCTGTTATCTCTGCAGTGCTCTATACACCACTAGGGGGCAGCTCTCTATATGACATCTATAATTAACCCTGTTATCTCCGCAGTGCTCTATACACCACTAGGGGGCAGTTCTCTATATGACATCTATAATTAACCCTGTTATCTCTGCAGTGCTCTATACACCACTAGGGGGCAGCTCTCTATATGACATCTATAATTAACCCTGATATCTCTGCAGTGCTCCATACACCACTAGGGGGCAGCTCTCTATATGACATCTATAATTAACCCTGTTATCTCTGCAGTGCTCTATACACCACTAGGGGGCAGCTCTCTATATGACATCTATAATTAACCCTGATATCTCCGCAGTGCTCCATACACCACTAGGGGGCAGCTCTCTATATGACATCTATAATTAACCCTGATATCTCTGCAGTGCTCTATACACCACTAGGGGGCAGCTCTCTATATGACATCTATAATTAACCCTGTTATCTCTGCAGTGCTCTATACACCACTAGGGGGCAGCTCTCTATATGACATCTATAATTAACCCTGATATCTCCGCAGTGCTCTATACACCACTAGGGGGCAGCTCTCTATATGACATCTATAATTAACCCTGATATCTCTGCAGTGCTCTATACACCACTAGGGGGCAGCTCTCTATATGACATCTATAATTAACCCTGATATCTCTGCAGTGCTCTATACACCACCACTAGGGGGCAGCTCTCTATATGACATCTATAATTAACCCTGATATCTCCACAGTGCTCTATACACCACTAGGGGGCAGCTCTCTATATGACATCTATAATTAACCCTGTTATCTCTGCAGTGCTCTATACACCACTAGGGGGCAGCTCTCTATATGACATCTATAATTAACCCTGTTATCTCTGCAGTGCTCCATACACCACTAGGGGGCAGCTCTCTATATGACATCTATAATTAACCCTGTTATCTCTGCAGTGCTCTATACACCACCACTAGGGGGCAGCTCTCTATATGACATCTATAATTAACCCTGTTATCTCTGCAGTGCTCTATACACCACTAGGGGGCAGCTCTCTATATGACATCTATAATTAACCCTGATATCTCTGCAGTGCTCCATACACCACCACTAGGGGGCAGCTCTCTATATGACATCTATAATTAACCCTGTTATCTCTGCAGTGCTCCATACACCACCACTAGGGGGCAGCTCTCTATATGACATCTATAATTAACCCTGTTATCTCTGCAGTGCTCTATTCACCACTAGGGGGCAGCTCTCTATATAACATCTATAATTAACCCTGATATCTCTGCAGTGCTCCATACACCACCACTAGGGGGCAGCTCTCTATATGACATCTATAATTAACCCTGATATCTCTGCAGTGCTCTATACACCACTAGGGGGCAGCTCTCTATATGACATCTATAATTAACCCTGATATCTCTGCAGTGCTCCATACACCACTAGGGGGCAGCTCTCTATATGACATCTATAATTAACCCTGTTCTCTCTGCAGTGCTCCATACACCACCACTAGGGGGCAGCTCTCTATATGACATCTATAATTAACCCTGTTATCTCTGCAGTGCTCCATACACCACTAGGGGGCAGCTCTCTATATGACATCTATAATTAACCCTGTTATCTCTGCAGTGCTCTATACACCACTAGGGGGCAGCTCTCTATATGACATCTATAATTAACCCTAATATCTCTGCAGTGCTCCATACACCACCACTAGGGGGCAGCTCTCTATATGACATCTATAATTAACCCTGTTATCTCTGCAGTGCTCTATACACCACTAGGGGGCAGCTCTCTATATGACATCTATAATTAACCCTGATATCTCTGCAATGCTCCATACACCACTAGGGGGCAGCTCTCTATATGACATCTATAATTAACCCTGTTATCTCTGCAGTGCTCCATACACCACTAGGGGGCAGCTCTCTATATGACATCTATAATTAACCCTGATATCTCTGCAGTGCTCTATACACCACCACTAGGGGGCAGCTCTCTATATGACATCTATAATTAACCCTGTTCTCTCTACAGTGCTCCATACACCACTAGGGGGCAGCTCTCTATATGACATCTATAATTAACCCTGTTATCTCTGCAGTGCTCCATACACCACCACTAGGGGGCAGCTCTCTATATGACATCTATAATTAACCCTGATATCTCTGCAGTGCTCCATACACCACTAGGGGGCAGCTCTCTATATGACATCTATAATTAACCCTGTTATCTCTGCAGTGCTCCATACACCACTAGGGGGCAGCTCTCTATATGACATCTATAATTAACCCTGTTATCTCTGCAGTGCTCCATACACCACTAGGGGGCAGCTCTCTATATGACATCTATAATTAACCCTGATATCTCTGCAGTGCTCTATACACCACTAGGGGGCAGCTCTCTATATGACATCTATAATTAACCCTGTTATCTCTGCAGTGCTCCATACACCACACTAGGGGGCAGCTCTCTATATGACATCTATAATTAACCCTGATATCTCTGCAGTGCTCCATACACCACTAGGGGGCAGCTCTCTATATGACATCTATAATTAACCCTGTTCTCTCTGCAGTGCTCCATACACCACTAGGGGGCAGCTCTCTATATGACATCTATAATTAACCCTGTTATCTCTGCAGTGCTCCATACACCACTAGGGGGCAGCTCTCTATAATGACATCTATAATTAACCCTGTTATCTCTGCAGTGCTCTATTCACCACTAGGGGGCAGCTCTCTATATGACATCTATAATTAACCCTGTTATCTCTGCAGTGCTCCATACACCACTAGGGGGCAGCTCTCTATATGACATCTATAATTAACCCTGATATCTCTGCAGTGCTCCATACACCACTAGGGGCAGCTCTCTATATGACATCTATAATTAACCCTGATATCTCTGCAGTGCTCTATACACCACTAGGGGGCAGCTCTCTATATGACATCTATAATTAACCCTGATATCTCTGCAGTGCTCTATACACCACTAGGGGGCAGCTCTCTATATGACATCTATAATTAACCCTGTTATCTCTGCAGTGCTCCATACACCACTAGGGGGCAGCTCTCTATATGACATCTATAATTAACCCTGATATCTCTGCAGTGCTCTATAAACCACTAGGGGGCAGCTCTCTATATGACATCTATAATTAACCCTGATATCTCTGCAGTGCT
Organism: Hyla sarda; assembly: GCF_029499605.1. Classification (NCBI taxonomy): domain Eukaryota; kingdom Metazoa; phylum Chordata; class Amphibia; order Anura; family Hylidae; genus Hyla; species Hyla sarda. The sequence goes on along the minus strand of NC_079191.1, from coordinate 447,721,199 downwards.
CTATACACCACTAGGGGGCAGCTCTCTATATGACATCTATAATTAACCCTGTTATCTCTGCAGTGCTCCATACACCACCACTAGGGGGCAGCTCTCTATATGACATCTATAATTAACCCTGATATCTCTGCAGTGCTCTATACACCACTAGGGGGCAGCTCTCTATATGACATCTATAATTAACCCTGTTATCTCTGCAGTGCTCTATACACCACTAGGGGGCAGCTCTCTATATGACATCTATAATTAACCCTGTTATCTCTGCAGCGCTCTATACACCACTAGGGGGCAGCTCTCTATATGACATCTATAATTAACCCTGTTATCTCTGCAGTGCTCCATACACCACTAGGGGGCAGCTCTCTATATGACATCTATAATTAACCCTGTTATCTCTGCAGTGCTCTATACACCACTAGGGGGCAGCTCTCTATATGACAACTATAATTAACCCTGTTATCTCTGCAGTGCTCCATACACCACCACTAGGGGGCAGCTCTCTATATGACATCTATAATTAACCCTGTTATCTCTGCAGTGCTCCATACACCACTAGGGGGCAGCTCTCTATATGACATCTATAATTAACCCTGATATCTCTGCAGTGCTCTATACACCACTAGGGGGCAGCTCTCTATATAACATCTATAATTAACCCTGATATCTCTGCAGTGCTCTATACACCACTAGGGGGCAGCTCTCTATATGACATCTATAATTAACCCTGATATCTCTGCAGTGCTCTATACACCACTAGGGGGCAGCTCTCTATATGACATCTATAATTAACCCTGATATCTCTGCAGTGCTCTATACACCACTAGGGGGCAGCTCTCTATATAACATCTATAATTAACCCTGTTATCTCTGCAGTGCTCTATACACCACTAGGGGGCAGCTCTCTATATGACATCTATAATTAACCCTGATATCTCTGCAGTGCTCTATACACCACTAGGGGGCAGCTCTCTATATGACATCTATAATTAACCCTGATATCTCTGCAGTGCTCTATACACCACTAGGGGGCAGCTCTCTATATAACATCTATAATTAACCCTGATATCTCTGCAGTGCTCTATACACCACTAGGGGGCAGCTCTCTATATGACATCTATAATTAACCCTGATATCTCTGCAGTGCTCTATACACCACTAGGGGGCAGCTCTCTATATGACATCTATAATTAACCCTGATATCTCTGCAGTGCTCTATACACCACTAGGGGGCAGCTCTCTATATAACATCTATAATTAACCCTGATATCTCTGCAGTGCTCTATACACCACTAGGGGGCAGCTATCTATATGACATCTATATTTAACCCTGATATCTCTGCAGTGCTCTATACACCACTAGGGGGCAGCTCTCTATATGACATCTATAATTAACCCTGATATCTCTGCAGTGCTCTATACACCACTAGGGGGCAGCTCTCTATATAACATCTATAATTAACCCTGTTATCTCTGCAGTGCTCTATACACCACTAGGGGGCAGCTCTCTATATAACATCTATAATTAACCCTGATATCTCTGCAGTGCTCTATACACCACTAGGGGGCAGCTCTCTATATGACATCTATAATTAACCCTGATATCTCTGCAGTGCTCTATACACCACTAGGGGGCAGCTCTCTATATGACATCTATAATTAACCCTGTTATCTCTGCAGTGCTCCATACACCACCACTAGGGGGCAGCTCTCTATATGACATCTATAATTAACCCTGATATCTCTGCAGTGCTCTATACACCACTAGGGGGCAGCTCTCTATATGACATCTATAATTAACCCTGTTATCTCTGCAGTGCTCTATACACCACCACTAGGGGGCAGCTCTCTATATGACATCTATAATTAACCTTGTTATCTCTGCAGTGCTCTATACACCACTAGGGGGCAGCTCTCTATATGACATCTATAATTAACCCTGTTATCTCCGCAGTGCTCCATACACCACTAGGGGGCAGCTCTCTATATGACATCTATAATTAACCCTGTTATCTCCGCAGTGCTCCATACACCACCACTAGGGGGCAGCTCTCTATATAACATCTATAGTTAACCCTGTTATCCCTGCAGTGCTCCATACACCACCACTAGGGGGCAGCTCTCTATATGACATCTATAATTAACCCTGATATCTCTGCAGTGCTCTATACACCACTAGGGGCAGCTCTCTATATGACATCTATAATTAACCCTGATATCTCTGCAGTGCTCTATACACCACTAGGGGGCAGTTCTCTATATGACATCTATAATTAACCCTGTTATCTCCGCAGTGCTCCATACACCACTAGGGGGCAGCTCTCTATATGACATCTATAATTAACCCTGTTATCTCCGCAGTGCTCCATACACCACCACTAGGGGGCAGCTCTCTATATAACATCTATAGTTAACCCTGTTATCCCTGCAGTGCTCCATACACCACCACTAGGGGGCAGTTCTCTATATGACATCTATAATTAACCCTGTTATCTCTGCAGTGCTCTATACACCACCACTAGGGGGCAGCTCTCTATATGACATCTATAATTAACCCTGTTATCTCTGCAGTGCTCTATACACCACTAGGGGGCAGCTCTCTATATGACATCTATAATTAACCCTGATATCTCTGCAGTGCTCTATACACCACCACTAGGGGGCAGCTCTCTATATGACATCTATAATTAACCCTGTTATCTCTGCAGTGCTCTATACACCACTAGGGGGCAGCTCTCTATATGACATCTATAATTAACCCTGTTATCTCTGCAGTGCTCCATACACCACTAGGGGGCAGCTCTCTATATGACATCTATAATTAACCCTGTTATCTCTGCAGTGCTCCATACACCACCACTAGGGGGCAGCTCTCTATATGACATCTATAATTAACCCTGTTATCTCTGCAGTGCTCCATACACCACTAGGGGGCAGCTCTCTATATAACATCTATAATTAACCCTGATATCTCTGCAGTGCTCCATACACCACTAGGGGGCAGCTCTCTATATGACATCTATAATTAACCCTGTTATCTCTGCAGTGCTCTATACACCACTAGGGGGCAGCTCTCTATATGACATCTATAATTAACCCTGATATCTCTGCAGTGCTCTATACACCACTAGGGGGCAGCTCTCTATATGACATCTATAATTAACCCTGATATCTCCAGCAGTGCTCTATACACCACTAGGGGGCAGCTCTCTAAATGACATCTATAATTAACCCTGATATCTCTGCAGTGCTCTATACACCACTAGGGGGCAGCTCTCTATATGACATCTATAATTAACCCTGATATCTCTGCAGTGCTCTATACACCACTAGGGGGCAGCTCTCTATATGACATCTATAATTAACCCTGTTATCTCTGCAGTGCTCCATACACCACTAGGGGGCAGCTCTCTATATGACATCTATAATTAACCCTGATATCTCTGCAGTTCTCTATACACCACTAGGGGGCAGCTCTCTATATGACATCTATAATTAACCCTGATATCTCTGCAGTGCTCCATACACCACTAGGGGGCAGCTCTCTATAGAACATCTATAATTAACCCTGTTATCTCTGCAGTGCTCCATACACCACCACTAGGGGGCAGCTCTCTATATGACATCTATAATTAACCCTGTTATCTCTGCAGTGCTCCATACACCACTAGGGGGCAGCTCTCTATATGACATCTATAATTAACCCTGTTATCTCTGCAGTGCTCTATACACCACCACTAGGGGGCAGCTCTCTATATGACATCTATAATATAATTAACCCTGTTATCTCTGCAGTGCTCCATACACCACTAGGGGGCAGCTCTCTATAGAACATCTATAATTAACCCTGTTATCTCTGCAGTGCTCCATACACCACTAGGGGGCAGCTCTCTATATGACATCTATAATTAACCCTGATATCTCTGCAGTGCTCCATACACCACTAGGGGGCAGCTCTCTATATGACATCTATAATTAACCCTGTTATCTCTGCAGTGCTCTATACACCACCACTAGGGGGCAGCTCTCTATATGACATCTATAATTAACCCTGATATCTCTGCAGTGCTCTATACACCACTAGGGGGCAGCTCTCTATATGACATCTATAATTAACCCTGATATCTCTGCAGTGCTCTATACACCACTAGGGGGCAGCTCTCTATATGACATCTATAATTAACCCTGATATCTCTGCAGTGCTCCATACACCACTAGGGGGCAGCTCTCTATATGACATCTATAATTAACCCTGTTATCTCTGCAGTGCTCTATACACCACTAGGGGGCAGCTCTCTATATGACATCTATAATTAACCCTGTTATCTCTGCAGTGCTCTATACACCACTAGGGGGCAGCTCTCTATATGACATCTATAATTAACCCTGATATCTCTGCAGTGCTCTATACACCACTAGGGGGCAGCTCTCTATATGACATCTATAATTAACCCTGATATCTCTGCAGTGCTCTATACACCACTAGGGGGCAGCTCTCTATATGACATCTATAATTAACCCTGATATCTCTGCAGTGCTCTATACACCACTAGGGGGCAGCTCTCTATATGACATCTATAATTAACCCTGATATCTCTGCAGTGCTCCATACACCACTAGGGGGCAGCTCTCTATATGACATCTATAATTAACCCTGATATCTCTGCAGTGCTCTATACACCACTAGGGGGCAGCTCTCTATATGACATCTATAATTAACCCTGATATCTCTGCAGTGCTCTATACACCACTAGGGGGCAGCTCTCTATATGACATCTATAATTAACCCTGTTATCTCTGCAGTGCTCTATACACCACCACTAGGGGGCAGCTCTCTATATGACATCTATAATTAACCCTGATATCTCTGCAGTGCTCCATACACCACTAGGGGGCAGCTCTCTATATGACATCTATAATTAACCCTGTTATCTCTGCAGTGCTCTATACACCACTAGGGGGCAGCTCTCTATATGACATCTATAATTAACCCTGATATCTCTGCAGTGCTCTATACACCACTAGGGGGCAGCTCTCTATGTGACATCTATAATTAACCCTGTTATCTCTGCAGTGCTCCATACACCACTAGGGGGCAGCTCTCTATATGACATCTATAATTAACCCTGATATCTCTGCAGTGCTCTATACACCACTAGGGGGCAGCTCTCTATATGACATCTATAATTAACCCTGTTATCTCTGCAGTGCTCCATACACCACTAGGGGGCAGCTCTCTATATGACATCTATAATTAACCCTGTTATCTCTGCAGTGCTCCATACACCACCACTAGGGGGCAGCTCTCTATATGACATCTATAATTAACCCTGATATCTCTGCAGTGCTCCATACACCACTAGGGGGCAGCTCTCTATATGACATCTATAATTAACCCTGTTATCTCTGCAGTGCTCTATACACCACTAGGGGGCAGCTCTCTATATGACATCTATAATTAACCCTGTTATCTCTGCAGTGCTCTATACACCACCACTAGGGGGCAGCTCTCTATATGACATCTATAATTAACCCTGATATCTCTGCAGTGCTCCATACACCACTAGGGGGCAGCTCTCTATATGACATCTATAATTAACCCTGTTATCTCTGCAGTGCTCCATACACCACTAGGGGGCAGCTCTCTATATGACATCTATAATTAACCCTGTTATCTCTGCAGTGCTCTATACACCACTAGGGGGCAGCTCTCTATATGAAATCTATAATTAACCCTGTTATCTCTGCAGTGCTCCATACACCACCACTAGGGGGCAGCTCTCTATATGACATCTATAATTAACCCTGATATCTCTGCAGTGCTCCATACACCACCACTAGGGGGCAGCTCTCTATATGACATCTATAATTAACCCTGATATCTCTGCAGTGCTCCATACACCACTAGGGGGCAGCTCTCTATATGACATCTATAATTAACCCTGTTATCTCTGCAGTGCTCTATACACCACTAGGGGGCAGCTCTCTATATGACATCTATAACTAACCCTGTTATCTCTGCAGTGCTCCATACACCACTAGGGGGCAGCTCTCTATATGACATCTATAATTAACCCTGATATCTCTGCAGTGCTCCATACACCACCACTAGGGGGCAGCTCTCTATATGACATCTATAATTAACCCTAATATCTCTGCAGTGCTCTATACACCACTAGGGGGCAGCTCTCTATATGACATCTATAATTAACCCTGTTATCTCTGCAGTGCTCTATACACCACTAGGGGGGCAGCTCTCTATATGACATCTATAACTAACCCTGTTATCTCTGCAGTGCTCTATACACCACTAGGGGGCAGCTCTCTATATGACATCTATAATTAACCCTGATATCTCTGCAGTGCTCCATACACCACTAGGGGGCAGCTCTCTATATGACATCTATAATTAACCCTGTTATCTCTGCAGTGCTCTATACACCACTAGGGGGCAGCTCTCTATATGACATCTATAATTAACCCTGATATCTCTGCAGTGCTCTATACACCACTAGGGGGCAGCTCTCTATATGACATCTATAATTAACCCTGATATCTCCGCAGTGCTCTATACACCACCACTAGGGGGCAGCTCTCTATATGACATCTATAATTAACCCTGATATCTCTGCAGTGCTCTATTCACCACTAGGGGGCAGCTCTCTATATGACATCTATAATTAACCCTGATATCTCTGCAATGCTCCATACACCACTAGGGGGCAGCTCTCTATATGACATCTATAATTAACCCTGTTATCTCTGCAGTGCTCTATACACCACTAGGGGGCAGCTCTCTATATGACATCTATAATTAACCCTGTTCTCTCTGCAGTGTTCTATACACCACTAGGGGGCAGCTCTCTATATGACATCTATAATTAACCCTGTTATCTCTGCAATGCTCCATACACCACTAGGGGGCAGCTCTCTATATGACATCTATAATTAACCCTGATATCTCTGCAGTGCTCTATACACCACTAGGGGGCAGCTCTCTATATGACATCTATAATTAACCCTGATATCTCTGCAGTGCTCCATACACCACTAGGGGGAAGCTCTCTATATGACATCTATAATTAACCCTGTTATCTCTGCAGCGCTCTCTACACCACCACTAGGGGGCAGCTCTCTATATGACATCTATAATTAACCCTGATATCTCTGCAGTGCTCCATACACCACTAGGGGGCAGCTCTCTATATGACATCTATAATTAACCCTGATATCTCTGCAGTGCTCCATACACCACTAGGGGGCAGCTCTCTATATGACATCTATAATTAACCCTGATATCTCTGCAGTGCTCCATAAACCACCACTAGGGGGCAGCTCTCTATATGACATCTATAATTAACCCTGATATCTCTGCAGTGCTCTATACACCACTAGGGGGGCAGCTCTCTATATGACATCTATAATTAACCTTGATATCTCTGCAGTGCTCTATACACCACTAGGGGGCAGCTCTCTATATGACATCTATAATTAACCCTGATATCTCTGCAGTGCTCTATACACCACTAGGGGGCAGCTCTCTATATGACATCTATAATTAACCCTGATATCTCTGCAGTGCTCTATACACCACTAGGGGGCAGCTCTCTATATGACATCTATAATTAACCCTGATATCTCTGCAGTGCTCTATACACCACTAGGGGGCAGCTCTCTATATGACATCTATAATTAACCCTGTTATCTCTGCAGTGCTCCATACACCACTAGGGGGCAGCTCTCTATATGACATCTATAATTAACCCTGATATCTCTGCAGTTCTCCATACACCACCACTAGGGGGCAGCTCTCTATATGACATCTATAATTAACCCTGTTATCTCTGCAGTGCTCCATACACCACTAGGGGGCAGCTCTCTATATGACATCTATAATTAACCCTGTTATCTCTGCAGTGCTCCATACACCACCACTAGGGGGCAGCTCTCTATATGACATCTATAATTAACCCTGTTATCTCTGCAGTGCTCCATACACCACTAGGGGGCAGCTCTCTATATGACATCTATAATTAACCCTGTTATCTCTGCAGTGCTCTATACACCACTAGGGGTCAGCTCTCTATATAACATCTATAGTTAACCCTGTTATCCCTGCAGTGCTCTATACACCACTAGGGGGCAGCTCTCTATATGACATCTATAATTAACCCTGATATCTCTGCAGTTCTCCATACACCACCACTAGGGGGCAGCTCTCTATATGACATCTATAATTAACCCTGTTATCTCTGCAGTGCTCCATACACCACTAGGGGGCAGCTCTCTATATGACATCTATAATTAACCCTGTTATCTCTGCAGTGCTCCATACACCACCACTAGGGGGCAGCTCTCTATATGACATCTATAATTAACCCTGTTATCTCTGCAGTGCTCCATACACCACTAGGGGGCAGCTCTCTATATGACATCTATAATTAACCCTGTTATCTCTGCAGTGCTCTATACACCACTAGGGGTCAGCTCTCTATATAACATCTATAGTTAACCCTGTTATCCCTGCAGTGCTCTATACACCACTAGGGGGCAGCTCTCTATATAACATCTATAGTTAACCCTGTTATCTCTGCAGTGCTCCATACACCACCACTAGGGGGCAGCTCTCTATATGACATCTATAATTAACCCTGTTATCTCTGCAGTGCTCTATACACCACCACTAGGGGGCAGCTCTCTATATGACATCTATAATTAACCCTGTTATCTCCGCAGTGCTCCGGGTCCAGCAGATGCTCAGGAAGCGTTTGGCCTTATTTGAGGTAGAAGAGGTTCCGCTGACGACGTTCCACCTCCCCCCCATCCAGCCGAGCTCCCATAAGGCGCCATCTATGGTCACCTTCAGCTTCAGCATGAGTAACGGGCTCATCTTAAAGGTACAGTACAACAATATCCACAAACACAACAAGCTATATTAAGTGCAGTCATTTATCTGTACATTCTCCATAGGAGAACAGCGCAAAGACCCCCGACCCTCCGGCCAGCAGGAGAACGTCCCAGACGAGGGTCTTACCGTCCATGAGGACCCCATCTCTAGTCAGTGACCAGGAGGAGCCGCACTTGTCTGTCACAGCAGAGCAGTCGTAGCAATGTATCAGAGAGTAGATGAAATTCTGAACGTTCTGCTGCATCACTTTACTAATGTGGAGTTATTCATGTCTGATCCGGTCATATCCAGAGCTGCATTCATAATTCTGCTGGCTGCCCCTTGGAACCACAGAGGCCACTACTGACAGGGACATCTAAGAGCTCAGCAATAAGACGGATCAGACCATGCAGCATGATGGAAGACATGATGTCACAGCAGAATAGTGAGTGCAGATCTAGAGGATAAGACATGATGTCACAGCAGAATAGTGAGTGCAGATCTGGAGGATAATACATGATGTCACAGCAGAATAGTGAGTGCAGCTCTGGAGAATAATACATGATGTCACAGCAGAATAGTGAGTGCAGCTCTGGAGGATAAGATATGATGTCACAGCAGAATAGTGAGTGCAGATCTGGAGGATAATACATGATGTCACAGCAGAATAGTGAGTGCAGATCTGGAGGATAAGACATGATGTCACAGCAGAATAATGAGTGCAGCTCTGGAGAATAATACATGATGTCACAGCAGAATAGTGAGTGCAAGCTCTGGAGGATAAGACAAGATGTCACAGCAGAATAGTGAGTGCAGCTCTGGAGGATAAGATATGATGTCACAGCAGAATAGTGAGTGCAGCTCTGGGGGATAATACCTGATTATACAGAGGTCACCTTCAGAGCTGCACTCACTATTCAGCTGTTACATCATTTCTCTTCCTTCAGAGCTGCACTCACTATTCAGCTGTTACATTTCTCTTCCTTCAGAGCTGCACTCACTATTCTGCTGTAACATCTTAAGTCTGGTGACTGCAGCTCAGGTTGTGACTGGAGGACAAGTCTTGAGCAGAATTGTGAAAACTCACAGAGCCAATATAAATATCCGACCCAGTCCTGGGGGGGGGGGGGGGGGCATCCATCATAATGGGGCATAATCCTAGGAGTGTCCCCCAATGTTCTGGTCCCCTCTCTATTGTCTTCCCTCCTCCTGCTGCTTCCTCTGTGCAAAGTCCATGGCGGTCTGCAGAACATCATCCAGGGTCTCGCTGGTCCCGGTTCCATTAGCCACAATGACGGAGCCTCCAGCATTACCCTTCATGGCGGAACAAACCGCGACTGCCCAGTCAGCAGCGGACAGACCAGACACGGAGTCCTGGGGAAGAAGAAAGGATGAGACCCCCAGTAAAGTATGAGACCCCCCCAGTAAAGTATGAGACCCCCCAGTATGAACCCCCCCAGTAAAGTATGAGACCCCCCAGTATGAACCCCCCAGTAAAGTATGAGACCCCCCAGTAAAGTATGAGACCTCCCTCCAGTAAAGTATGAGACCCCCAGTAAAGTATGAGACCTCCCTCCAGTAAAGTATGAGACCTCCCTCCAGTAAAGTATGAGACCCCCAGTAAAGTATGAGACCTCCCTCCAGTAAAGTATGAGACCCCCCAGTATGAACCCCCCCAGTAAAGTATGAGACCCCCCAGTATGAACCCCCCAGTAAAGTATGAGACCCCCCAGTAAAGTATGAGACCTCCCTCCAGTAAAGTATGAGACCCCCCAGTATGAACCCCCCCAGTAAAGTATGAGACCCCCCAGTAAAGTAGGACCCCCCCAGTAAAGTATGAGAACCCCCAGTATGAACCCCCCCAGTAAAGTATGAGACCCCCCCCCAAGAAAAGTATGAGACCTCCCCCCCCCAGTAAAGTATGAGACCCCCCCCAAGTAAAGTATGAGACCTACCCCCCCCAGTAAAGTATGAGACCTCCCTCCAGTAAAGTATGAGACCTCCCTCCAGTAAAGTATGAGACCTCCCTCCCCCCCCAGTAAAGTATGAGACCTCCCTCCCCCCCCAGTAAAGTATGAGACCCCCCAGTAAAGTATGAGACCCCCC